>NW_025862012.1:0-16055 GCF_002878395.1 Capsicum annuum
CTTTTCCTGGGATCTGTATCTGTTCATATATAAGAACCCAGCGGTATAGTGTCAATAGTGGATCCCGTCGACTTTCACTAGTTTATATTTGTTTGATCAGACATTTGGGAAATTCTCTACATACACTAGTTACATGCAGTTAGAGGCTTTGGCAGCTTTGATGCTAAGTCGATTCTCAATTTCTCATGTATGATGTATCTACAATATCTAAATTCAACTGGTCTTTTACTTGGTACGCATCCTTTACATTGTGGTCGATTTTATGGATTGTTAATAGTCTGCATCCTAGCTCTCTGCAATGCACATCCGAACAGTGTGAATGTTAAACAGTTACTCAGCAGTTCATTCAGACAAAAGTTGCACGAAATTTGTTTTTTTTTTTTCCTGAAAAGAACTCTTATATTTTCCGTTATCAGCTGCTAGATTTTGGTAGGTTGGTGTAGAGAAACTGAATGTTTGAGATGCAGCTAGTAGTGTTTCTCTTTTTCTTTTTTTCCTGGGGAAACCTGAAAATCTGTAAAGGCTTTCTTGATGAAGTTGACAAGTATATTTTACTTGAGGCACACTTCCAGACGCAAGTAGCAGGAAGCCTTTAGCCGTAAACTCGTGTATGCCTTCTTGTAGGGGTGACAAATGGGCTGAATTTGGGCGGGTTAAAATGGGCTGAATCAATAGATAGGTCATTAACCGACCCCGTAAGCAATTGACAGGTCAACTTTGAGCATCATTATGGGTCTATTTGGGCTGGTGATTTGTAATGGGTTAACTTGGGCTAGCCCATTATCAAAGTCACTGTTGCAAATCTTAGGCGGGTTGGGTGGGGCATTTGGGGTTGGGCTAATTTTCCCACCCTTACTTTCTTGAATAAAGTTCAAGGCAATATAAATATGGAGTTCATTGAACTCTCGTTAGTTCGAGCGAACTTAGGAAACCTTTATTCGATACCAGAGTTTTTCAACAGTAGGATGAAATATCATTCTTGTCATGAGTATTGTTGTTATGAGTAGTTATTTGATTTGCTGCTTTATACGCATGCTCAATGGGAGGATGGAATGAAAAGGAGTAAGAGCGTAAAAGGAAGGAAATGAAATGAGGGGAGAACAAAATGTATGAGTGTCTCAATGTTAACTATTCTTGATTCATTCCCCTTCTAACTGATCCCAGGTCATATGGTATATTAGCAGATAGCATTAAAGATGAGTAGACTTGGGTTTCATTCATATTAGTTCATCCCGCTATGTCCTAGGCCTTTTGCTCTCTTCTAATGTATTAAGTCTCTGACCATTCGTCAAGGTCTAGGAATCCGTTGGACTTCTAAGCCGCATAATTTGATAACCCCATCCGACCAAAGTTGCATTTTAGTGCTTCCCTAACATAAACCGGAGCTTTTTCTATGTGAGTCGCTTCTTACAAGATATTGCTTTAGGACCATCGGGTCAGATGACAAGCGCATGACCTATTTGCGCGATGGAATCCTTTAGCCCTTCACCTATCAGCTTGGCAGACAAAACTACCTTGAGCACAGGGGAAAACTGGAAGGAGTTTAGACTTGTTTCTCTGCAGGAAAGTTAAGTAGATACATAAAATACATGCTTTCAAGAACTTGGTCTCTCAAAGGCAGGGCATGTGTCATGTATTCATTGATTTGGTATAAATATCGGGTGCTAAGTTAAGTTCTTATCCATTTACAACCAATTCAAGAATTGCACCCAAGAGTATGGCCTAGTGGTCAATAACGTGGGTTGAGCACTATAAGGTCTCACGTTCAACTTCTAGAGACAAAACACTAAACGCTAGGTGATTTCTTCCCATCTGTTCTAGCCTTGGTGAACAGAGTTGCTTGATACCTATTGGTTATTGCTGATGGGAGGTAGCAAGTACTCCATGAAATCACTAAACTGACCTGAACACTACAATTATTAAAAATAAAAAAAATTCAAGGAAGGTGAATCTGGATAAGTCAGAAGGTGGATGGCCCAATTGAAAGGCTTAAAAGATCCAGAAATAGGAGTACTGATGGCCCAATTAAATTGAACGAGAAATTTCATTGATGTCTTAACTTTTAGCCATGTTGAAGAAAGTCTAATCATCATTGTGAATTGTTGGGATTAGTATTAGTATTAGAATGTTAATTATCAAATTTGGAGTTGATTAGGGTTTATTTTAAAGCAAAACATTTTGGTGAAAATTTCTGAGAAACTTCTGCTGATATGTTAAAGAATTTTGAATAATTTGTTCCTGACTTACCACACAAATTGTACTAAAGTTCTGATGATCCATTAGAATTTATGGAAAATTCATCTATCAGAAATTCCTACAGACCAGCTAGAATTTATGAAAAAACTAATTACAATGACACAAAAACAAAATAGCCTATTTATGTAAATCCCCTATAGTTTATGAAAGTATGCAACAATAAGCACCCAAGGGTGTGACCAATGATCAAATGACGAGAGTTAAGAATCATGAGGGCTTAGATTCAAATCTCGAAAGCTGATTCATACACCACACTAGTTAGTAAAAAAGAAAAAAGAAAGATGTATGCAACAATGCATTGGTAACCAAAAACTAAAGTAGTTGTCTTCATTTATAATGTTTAGTTTCAACTAATATATATTTTCATTTGTTACCATCTTTAAGAAATCTTCTCACAAATGGTTTTTATTAGCCATGTTGTAATCCATGAAGGGTCACTTTCATCCTTATTGGAAAAAAAAAAGTTCAACAACTCTATACGAGGAAGATACAGGTGCTTCATTTGTTTGTTAGGACCACTGTGTTGATGTTCATGTGTGTGTTAATGTTCATGTAAGTCTGCAATAATACCAACATGGGGTTGTGGTCAGTGGATGGGGCTGTTTCACCCTTAACCAGAGGTCGAGGGTTCGATCCTGGGTACGGGTATGGGGGCTCTACGCGGTGCGAATCTGGATTAGTCGGGCTCCAATGAGGGTACCGGACACCAAATGGAAAACAAAAAAAAAAGTCTGCAATAATGAAAATTAAAGATTGAGATTTAAAAAAAGTTAGTTTGGCACACAAAGTATTGCGCGTTCACGCAGGATTTAAGGAAGTCGTTTCCATAAAGGGTGTGATGTAGACAATCTTTCCTAATGCAAACATTATTCAGTGTTTGCTTCCACATTTGGAATAAAGGATTCGTAGAACGAAAAGTTATTTCGGCACACAAAGTATTCTGCGTTCATACAAGATTTACGGAAGAGCCGTTTCCATAAAGGGCGTGATGTAGACAACCTTTCCTAATGCAAACATTAATTAGTATCTACTTCCAAATTTCGAATAAAGGGTTCATAGAACAAAAAAGTTAGTTCGGCACACAAAGTATTCCGCGTTCATGTAGGGTTTACGGAAGAGTCGTTTCCATAAAGGGCGTGATGTAGATAACCTTTCCTAATGCAAACATTAATCAGTGTCTGCTTCCACATTTCGAATAAAGGGTTCGTAGAACGAAGGGAGTGTGTAACTGGGATTTCATTTCACCTTTTTGTTTGTAACGAGGGAGAGATAGAATGGAGTTCTGCATGAAGTTCGAAACACTTGTTTTCTATTTACATTCCTGTCTCCAAGAAAGAGCGGCTAAATGATCGGATCAGACATACGCAGGTAGCTTGACCGCCTTACCCGTCATTGAAACACAAGCTGGAGACGTATCAACCTATATTCCCGCCAATGTGATCCCCATTACTGATGGACAAATCTGTATCCTATACAGATCACACGGAGACAACTTTATGTTATTCCAATACTCGTCTTAAAATACTGAGATTAAAAAAGATAGTTCGGTGTGTATAACATGTTTCACGTTCATATAGGGTATGTGGAAGAGTCGTACCCATTTGTCAATCTTTTTAGCTGACGTGACACCTTTGACGTGGGCCTCATTTTAAGCAATAAAGGTGCTACATCAGCACAAAAGGGAGACAAAAATACGCTAACATTTGGGGGAGGGTGTGGGGGGGGGGGGGGGAGGTAATAGGACTGCTGTGAAGTTGGAGCATGTTGTAGCAACTTTGGCTATAATTCGGAAGTAAATGGATGGTTATCTCCAAAAAAAAAAAAGCCTATTTATGTAAAACCCCTATATTTTGATGGCTTCTCCTTGCTTTTTAAAGACGAAAGTACGCAATAATAGGGGTGTGCATCGGTCGGTTCGGTTCGTTTATCAGTTTTCGATTTTTAAATATGCTAAACCAATAATCAAACCACTAAGATGTTTTTTATCGATTTATCGGCTTTTAGTCCTTAACGGTTCGATTTTCGGTTTAACCGATAAAAAAATACTCATAAAATAAAAATAGTAGTAACTAACATGAAAAACAAATCGAATCTTAGTTGCAAACAAAAATCCTACATAATATGTTTTAATTTACAAGAATCTTCAAGTTTGAACTAAATGTTGTTAGAAGAAATTAAGAGTTTATATAATTGAAATAACAGGTTTGTTAATTTGTAGAGATTAAAGACAAATTAAGAGAAATATATAATAAGTCGTGTGTGTATATATATATATATATTCTTATTGGGTAACCGGTTTACCCAATAAGAAAAAATAAAATCGAACCAATAACTTAATAATTTTTTTTTTTATAAAACCATTAAAAAACCGTTCACCCAATAACCCAATAACAATAAACCAATAATATTTTTATCGGTTCGGTTTATCGGTCGGTTTGATTTTTGCATACCCCTACGCAACAATAAGCACCCAAGCGTGTGACCTATGATCAATGACGTGAGTTAAGAATCATGAGACTTCAGATTCAAATTCTGAAAGCTGGTCCAGACACCACAACAATTAAAAAATAGAAATAAAGAAATATGCAACAATGCTTTGGTCACCAAAAACTAAAGTAGTTGTCTTCATCTATAATGTTTAATTTCAACTAATTTATATCTTCATTTGTCCCCGTCTTTAAGTAGTCTTCTCCCAAATGGCTTTTATTAGCCATGCACGTTGGAATCCATGAAGAGTCACTTTCATCCTTAATGGAAAAAAAGTTCAACAACTCTATACGAGGAAAATGAATACACAAAGAGGAGATCCAAGTATTTCATTTGTTTGTGAGGACCACTGTGAGTTAATTTTCATGTAAGTCTGCAATAATGAAAATTAAAGATTGAAATTAAAAAAAAGTTAGTTCGGCACACAAAGTATTCCGCATTCACGTAGGGTTTATGGAAGAGTCGTTTCCATAAAGGGCGTGATGCATGTAGACAATCTTTCCTAATGAAAACATTAATCAGTGTCTGCTTCCACATTTCTAATAAAGCTAAGGGTTCATAGAGCGAAGGGAGTGGTGTAACTGAGATTTCATTTCACTTTTTTGTTCGCAACGAGGGAGAGATAGAATGGAGTTCTTCACGAAGTTCGAAACAGTTGTTTTCTATTTATATTCACGTCTCTTAGAAAGAGCGGCTAAACGAGTGGACCAGACAGGCGCAGATAGCTTGACTGCCTTAACCGTCATTGAAACACAAGCTCGAGAGCGGAGACGTATCAACCTATATTTCCACCAATGCGATCCCCACTATCGATGGACAAAATTTGTGGATACAGATCACACGGAGACAACTTTATGTTATTCCAATACTCGTTTTAAAATATTGAGATTGAAAAAGATAGTTCGGTGTATATAATATGTTAGTCGCACCCATTTGTCAATCTTTTTAGCTGACGTGACACCTTTGACGTGATAAAGGTGCTACATCAGCACAAAAGGATGACAAAAATATGCAAAAGTTGAATTGTTTGGGCTGCGAAGTTGGAATGTATTATAACAACTTTGACCATAATTCGGGGGTACTAGATGCTTATCTCCTAAAAAAAAAGCCTATTTATGTAAATCACCTATAGTTCGATGGCTTCTCCTTGTTCTTTAAAGACGAAAGTGCGCAACAATAAGCACCCAAGCGTGTGACCTATGATCAAATGACGCGAGTTAAAAGCCATGAGGCTTCAAATTCAAATTTCGAAAGCTGATTCGGAGCCCACAATAGTTAAAAAAATAATAACAAAGAAGTATATGCAACAATGCTTTGGTAACCAAAAACTAAAGTAGTTGTCTTCATTTATAATGTTTAATTTCAACTAATATGTATTTTCATTTGTCACCATCTTTTTAAGTAGCCATGTTGGAATCCATGAAAGGTCACTTTCATCCTTATTGGAGAAAAAGTTCAAGAAGTCAATGAGGAAAATGAACATACAAAGAGGAGACCCAAGTATTTCATTTGTTTGTTAGGAGACCACTATGTGTTAATTAATATATAGTTGCATAAATTTTGTTACATCTAAATTTTGAAAATATTTCTATATATTTTCAAACATAAACAAATACCAACTAGCTAGGTTAAAAAGAGTTAAAATTTTATGCATCGAACGATATTATTTCAAATATAGTTCTTTCTTTATTCAAAATATACGATGATACTATACATTACATGTCATCAAAAGCCAAAAGGGTATGAAGGCCAGTGTATTATTTCTCGTTATGTGTGAGGGTCAGGAAGAGTCGAGCTATATTAAATAATCTTGTCTCACCTTTTTATGAAAAATTGTATTTCACGATTTGGATTCATGATCTCTTTTAATTAGTAGAAAACAACTTTAATCATTGAATCAATGATAATCTCCTTCATAATATTATATGGACATGAAACAACATAAAAGGAATTAAATACCTACATTGAAAATTGAAAAAGAAAAGACATTCTCTAGATTTAGTTGCATATTTAAAATACATATATATAATCTACATGTTTCATGGAAATTAGTAGTTTTTGCCCTTATTTTATACATATCATAGAAAATTTGCTAACTATTTAATTATGATGAACTAAGTTATAATATATTCATTTGAGATTGCTATAAAAATTTATAAAATTTTGTCTTTGTCTAGAATATTTTTATATTAAACTTTTACTTGTGAAAGGCAGCTATAGCTAGTTATAAATTGAAGCCTGTGAGAATTGAAGAAAGAGGACTCCTAGCAAAGTCATACCATATATTTAAATGAGAGGCGGAGCCAAAATTTTTGTTGAGGGGTTTAAAATCTAAAGAAAAATTTATTGAAGGGGGTTCAATATCTACAATAATACATAAAAATTATTTTAATCTCATCGAAGGGGGTTCGGACGAACCGATTATAACGAGACTGGCTTTGCCTCTGATTTAAGCTATATCTATACACGAGAAGGAAGACTTAGAGTAACTGATAAAGTTGTTGATACGTGATCAGGAGGTCGCAAGTCATAGATTCAAGCTGTGAAAACAGTTTCTGACAGAAATACAAAGCAAGACTGTATACAATACACTCTCATCGTCCAACTTTTCTTCGAATCCTACACACAACGGAAACTTTAAATGCACCAAACTATATCCCTTTTTTATTTTATTTTTTTCTAAAAGAGAGATGAAGAAAGAAATAAGAAAAGACCTATTTCATCTCCATCAAATTTAAAGGTGTGTTTGGAATGATAGAAAATATTTTTCATGGCAAATATTTTCTTGAAAAATGTTTTCTGGAAAAATAAGTTGGTTTTCTACTTATTTTCTCACTTTGATTGGTGAGTGAAAAATATTTTTCAAAAAATATTTTATGGTGTTAGATTGGTGAGTAAAAAAATATTTTTCTAAAACATATTTTCTGGTGTTTGATTGCTGGGTGAAAAAATATTTTTTAGAAAATACTACTAACTGTTAACTAGTATATCAGTGTCTCTAACAATTCAACAATTTATAAGAACTAATTTAAGCATACCAAATAATATTAATATCGAATACTAAAATATTACAATCACTAAATTTAAGAAACTATTAATTAGCAAATGTAGGAGACACTTTTCAATATTTTGTCAGGACAATCTCAAGATACTACAAGTAGGGCTAGGCATAAAATATCAGAAACTGAATTACCGAACCGAACCGAAGAATTTGGTATTCGGTATTTGTTATGGTAATTGGGAGTAAAATTTTAAAATTACGGTATCTGGGTTCAGAATTGGTAAAAGATATTACTACCATTTGGTATTTGGTATTTACCGAATACCAAATTATTGTTAACTGACCATAGTCTATACTGCATAGACCACGAGTCCAAATTAATATTCTTCAAAAGGCCAAAAATAGCCCACAACCTAAAAGTCCATAATACTATATTCATTTTAAAATTTTAAAATGAAAATCACTTTTAAAATTTTTATTGTTAGCAACAGTGGACAACATGTTCAAATATGAAGTTATTGTTTCATATTACTCGCATTTTCTTCATTCTGGTTCTATCTATCAAAACAACCTGAACTTGTCTATTCTTGATGTAACTTGTAGGTATATCTAAGTTATGTCCAGTGAGAGAGTTGATGTAGAGATACTTATTTCCTACTATATCTAAGTAACTAAGTTATCAAAAAGGTTTGACACTATGTTGTATGATTTTAAATATCTCATAAGTTATTCTTGATGAAAGTATTAGTGAATTCTTTTATTTAAACTCACTCACTAGTCACTACGAGGCAAATATTTGAGGAACAAATGTGGCAATTATCTTCCAAAATCATCTCTGCATTAAACAGTTATTATGTTAAATCAACAGATGATGAATGAGCTATAAAACATCACTGATGAAGTGTTAAAAAGTGTTGTTTCATAAAGCATAGGGCAAAAACTTTATCTTGTGTTTTGATTCAGTTCTAAAGTAAAGTGTTATAGTTGGCCTAGAGTAGAGTCTATCAAATTTAACTTTAATATGGTATTATCAAATACCGTACCGAATCGAAGTTTAATTTATCGATTACCGAATTATCAAATCGAAGTTTAATGGTATGGTATTTGGTATGTACTTTCATTTACCGATTATCGAATTACCGAATTCGAATTATGATAATATCGAACCGAATTCCGAACGTCCACCCCTAACTACAAGCAATAGAAATATAACGGAACGACAAACTTATTTAACCTAGTGAAACAAGTTACATCGGTGACAAAATAAAATATGCAATTAGCAAAAGTAACACAGGTAAGTTTTCCTTTATGCGTATGAAAATAACAATACATTCAACGAACATTGGAAAAGGAAAAAATTCGGGCTTCACTATTTTTTATTTCAAGCAGCGAAAAGTTGAAATAAAGTACAATGAAAAATATTTCTGAATAATGTAAATTTTTTAGAAATATAAATTTTTTGAGTCATGTCAATATGAGTGTTGTTGGGGTGGGGAAGAGGGGTGAGTGTGGAAGCATAAGTCACATTTGTCATTTTTCGGAAAATGACTTCCCTTGGTCCATGAGGAAAGTCATTTTCCCTCAAATAAAGAAAAATGAGTTATCTTAAAAAAAATTTTCTAATATTTTATTACAACCAAACAAGGGAAAATAGAAAAATATTTTCCTCATACCAAACACACCCTAAATCCCTATTAAATTTTTGCTAGTTGTAAATGGTACAAAGAAATAATATTACTCAAGATGCATGGCAATCCTTTTAATTTTTACTTTTTTGGTGGTTGTGTGGACTATGACATGCATTTGTCTTCATGCAACTGAAGTAATGTACTATATTTATGAATATTTGCAATGATTGTTCATATGATGTGAAATTAGTAACCTGAAAATTATAATAATAAATTATCCGTTGCAACAGACTAAAATATATATTAATATTGTAAAATGAGTCTTTTACATTGGAAATACATATAAGTTAACAGATTAATTAATACACGTGAACATAATGATGGATGAATATTATATATATATATATATATATATATATATGATGAATTTAATTGAATTCAATAATTTTTAACACGAAATATAAACTTATTATATTTGAAAATATTATTAGAAAATACTTTCGAACCCATTATTTTAAAAGATACAATAGGCCAGAGGCAAACATACTAGAGGCTGAAAATAAACTTCGAACTACATTATATTTTATAAATTGTAAATACTTTGCCTTTCTGACAGAAAGTACGTATTTTTCTTTTTAATGAATCCTACACGACGAGATTATTTTTTACAAACTGTAAATGGGTTGACTTTCTGTTAGAGAGTATTTTTTCTTGTTATGGATTTTATATGGCGTGAGTTCAAATTAAAGTCAATGATTATCGAAAATCAAATAAAGATAATAATTCCAAAAAATAAAAATAAAAAAATTCAAAGACATGTTAGTTGGATGGAGAGGCTTCCACTAATTCATCTAAATTCGATAATTTTGATTCGAATCTATATATAATAAAAAAATCACTAAATAAATATAAATAATGAAGTTTTAAATTTATATAAATTCTCCTTCTTTTATAAATTTGTTATCCCGAAAGAGACTAAATATTCTGCAGTAAAAAAATTGACTTTAAATTTTTTTGAAGAAATTTATCTATATTTCCCAAAGAATATACCGATAATATTTCTTTTAAAAGCAATAAATTTTTTGATGCCTTAAAATTTTTTATTTTCTTTTTTTCTAAATTTTTTTTTAATATTGGCAACTTGTATTAAGTTGAAGGGATAGTGAAGTCAAATGATAAAGTAGTTTTTGAAAACAAGGATATTATTATGATAAAAGTACAAAATATATAGTGATCTTGTTTTATACTATTTGTGAATAGAAAAAAAGAATAATTAAATTAAATAATAAATATCCTATTGTTGAATCTTTATTTTTCTTCTTTGTTTGTCTAAACAATTTTTGAGGGTAACTTATGCATTCATCTGAACTTAATAATTCTAACTAGAAATCTTTATGATAAATATATTAAGAAAATTCAACAAAGAAGTAAATATATAATTAATTTCGAGAATAGTAAATTAAGTTAGTTATAATAATATTTCACATTCGAATCATAAAATTTAAATTTTACATTAACGTGAACTGCAAAATACGTACATGTACGATAATAATTTTAGACTACTCAATAGTTTCATGTTAATTAGAATCAACTTTATATATTATTATATTAGACTTTGGTTGAATATTATATATATATATATATATATATATATATATATTCTTCATTTTTGTATTTATTTCCCATCTCATCAATTGATTGGATTGCAGTTGTTAATCATCTAAGAATTGATTAATTAATATGTACAACTACAGGTTTAACATTTATAATATAAGACCACTTGTTGAATGATATCCACAAACAATCTGCACAAGTAAAGAACCAATATTAAATACTATAGCAATTAAATGATCAACTTCGATTAATTTAAACCAATTCTTAAAAATGTTTAAATTGATTCTTATTTTCATCAAAGAGTTGTGTAATTTATATATAATTTAGTTCCTACAAAAGAATAATTTTTCAAGATTGAATTGATGTTCAGTCTACTTCAATAAATATTTTACGTTGTTTAATTTTTGTTGTGTTTGGGTGGTAAAATTTCGCACAAAATATAAATCTTGATGGAATTTAATCCACTTGTGTTTAGTCCTATTTTTACAAATTTAATTTATATATGGAGAAAACTTTGTTAGGAGCGCTACCAGAGGTCCAGGGTTCAACCCTGAGTATGGAGAAAACTCTATTGGGAGCGCTGTCACCTTAATGTGCCCTGCAACGCGCGATCCGGATTAGTCGGGAGCGCTGCCACCTTAATGTGCCCTGCAACGCGTGATCCGGATTAGTCGGAAGCGCTGCCACCTTAATGTGCCCTGCAACGAGTGATCCGAATTAGTCGGGGTTTCAATGCGGACACCGGATGGGAAACCAAAAAAAAAAAAAGAATCTGGTAGTTTTAGCTCGAATCCAAATAAATAAGTATACTCCCACAAAGTGGGGATAAAGTAGGGGACTGTTTTCGATAGACCCCCATCTCAGAACAAATAACAGTATAACCAACAAGTCGGGGCTCCAATGCGAACATTGGACACCGGATGGGAAACCAAAAAAAAAAAAAAGAATCCAGTAGTTTTAGCTCGAATCCAAATAAATAAGTATACTAGGGGGCTGTTTCCAATAGACCCCCGTCTCAGAACAAATAACAGTATAACCAACAAACAACCAACAAACATAAAATCACACAACAGAAATGGGATAAATCGAAGACAACACCGAAACACCACGAACAAGCAACTACAGCATACATATAAACAAAATTACTCTTACCTACCATTACGGACGAACTCCTACCCACTAACCCTCTACCCTAATTCGCGTCCTCTTCACCGTCCAAATAAATAAGTATACTAAGGGGTTGTTTCCGATAGACCCCCGTCTCAAAACAAATAACAGTATAACCAACAAATAACCAGAAAACATAAAATCACACAACAAAAATGGAAACACCACGACCAAGCAACTACAGGCGTAGATACAAACAAAAGCACTCTTACCTACCATTACCGACGAACTCCTACCCACTAACCCTCTACCCTAATTCGCGTCCTCCACACCGTCCTATCAAGGGTCATATTTTTCGTAAGCTGTAGTTACTTCATATCATGTCTAATTACCGAACTCAAACTCATAAAATTTAAATTTTGAAATCCGATGCGCAGAATTATATTGACTTTTTCTCTAAAATTACATTGGCCCCTACGAAAAGAATTCTTTGATGAATGTACGTATATGTGCAGAGTGGTTTTTATGAACATGTCTCAATGGTACTTTAAGAAAAATTTTATGGTGAGTGAGATACGCCAAGTCATAATTGTATGAGGGATTTTTTAATTGATTAAATATAGTGGGTCCCACTCTATGTCAAATTAAATTTTTTCATACTTTAAAGCTAAAAAAAAAGGTCTTACTCCTACAATGTTAGGAAAAAAAAAAAAATCTTTGAGCTAGAACAACTTGGTACTGTTGTTTTTAATATAGTTAATTTTCTTGAGTTAAACTCTGTCCAAAAAAAAAAAAATTGGGTTAAAAGGGACAAATTTGTCTTTATCTTTATATATTTTATAAGAATTTGAAGAAAACCTACCTGTCGTTAAACTTTTAATGTAATTACTTTATTTTTCTTCATTAGGAAAAAAAATTAATTTGTGCAGTTTTGTAAAGTTAGTTAAATTGAATTCTCTAAGATAAACTTAACATATAATAAAATTACAGTTTAATTTATATAAATATGCTAATAGAGTAGAAAATATTTACAAATGTGTCTTATTTTTTTACTCATTTATGTGATACTATTTTGTATTAATTTATTAAAAATAACACGTATCTATAGGTAAAAACATCCAACTATAAACTTTCTATTCTAGTGTTAAAGTTTTGTAGCTAAATATGAAGATTTGGCTATAAAATTATGTGACATAAAATAAATTAAATTGAGGGAATAGGTTACTAGCTAATTACACTTCTTTACATATGGATAGGTTATTACTAGCTAATTCTACTTCTTTATATACAATTATATATAGTTATCTTATACATAATAAGTGATCTGATAGTGTAAAGTATTTTACCTAGTTATAAACTTATAACAAACTCATTCAATAGACCACTTCCTTACCATCAAAGGATGTGGATCGCAGTGGATAGAGCTGCTCCTCCCTTAATCAAAGGTTTCGGATTCAAGCTCTGGGTATAAAAAAGATCTTTGATAGGAATCAGAGGTATCGGGTTCGAACCCTGGGTATGAAAATAAAAAATTCTTGATATTAAATGCTACCCTCGAATAGACCCTACCCGGCGCGAACCCAGATTAGTCGAGCTAGCTTCAATGCAGATATCGAACATCGAATGGAAAACAAAACACTCATTCGATAGTGTAAAGGATGTGGACCTCTGGTGCAGTGGATAGAGCTGCTCCTCCTTTAATTAGAGGTCTCGGATTCAAGCTTTGGGTATAAAAAAAATCTTTGATAGGAATCAGAGGTATCGGGCTCGAACCCTGGGTATGAAAATTAAAAATTCTTGATATGAAATGCTACCCTCGAATGGACCCTACCCGGCACGAACCCAGATTAGTCGAGCTAGCTACAATGCAGATATCGAACATCGAATGGGAAACAAAACACCCATTCGATAGTGTAAAGGATGTGACTTATGATGCAGTGGATAGAGCTACTCCTCCTTTAATTAGAGGTCTCGGATTCAAGCTCTGGGTATAAAAAAATCTTTGGTAGGAATCAGAGGTCTCGGCCTCTCGGGTTCGAGCTCTCGGTATGGAAAAATCCCTTAATAGAGAGCGCTATCCTCGAATGGACCCTACTCGACGCGAATCCAGATTAGTCGAGCTAGCTCCAATGCAGATATCGAACATCGAATGAAAAACAAAACACCTCACCCCCACCCTCCCACCCTCCAACCAACCCCCATAAAAAGACCAAATACACTCTTCCCAAAACCCCAATATAAAACAACATTCTTCAACTCCACCTTTATTCCAAATACCTCTCATCACTTCCTAGTGATCCCCAAAAAACACACACACACACAAAAAAAATAAAAATCAAACTCCATGGAAAGGATTGAAAGAGAATCTCTTCATTTCAAGAATGTGGATACCTTCTCTCAACTTCCTATAACCCGACCCGTTAAAGAAAAGCCCATTAGGCTTTTCGGTAAAGACTTTGTTGTTGGTGGTGACAGTACGAACACTGTGACCACCACCAACATGTCTGAAACCATCGATAGTAACCCTATTTTTCACAATGGGCTTGAAACAAATACGATTAGTCGTATGGACAAGAATATTGAAGTGAACAGAAAATATGAATGTCATTACTGTTATAGGTGCTTCCCAACTTCTCAAGCTTTAGGAGGTCATCAAAATGCACACAAGAAAGAACGTCAAAATGACAAATTAGCTCATGTTCAGTCTTCAATAGTGCATGGTAAGATATATAAATAATATCTATATATAAGGATGTATTTTATTTTTTTCGCTATCGTATTTTCTTTTCAAATCTCCTTTGATGATATGCTCTATTTGAGCCAGGAGTTTCACGAAAACAGCCTCTTTTTTTAACTACAATATTTTCTTTTCAAACCTGCTTGATGATATGCTCAACTTGAGCCGAGAGTTTCACAGAAACAACCTCAATCTCCACTTTTACGAGGTATAGGATTACACTCCGTATGTTGTTGTAATTGTATATACGGATGTATTTACTTCGTCACTATACAATATTTTTGTTTCAAACGCGCTTTGATATGCTCTACTTGAACCGAGCTAGGGCATTTTCAAAAGGTAGGATTACACTCTAAGATGTTGTAGATGTATATATAAGGATGTGTATTTGGTATGACAGAATTTATTTTTTTTTAGACAATAAGTCATTTTCTAGTAACTAAATATCGAAAAATATTCTCTCTGAAGAATATTTTTTCACTAAAAAAGATAATAAAAATTTCAAAGAAGCTCTTTTAAGAATATTTCCCGCAATTCATTTTTCGAGTTTGCCTGCTTTCTCTCGATATATTAAAAGCTATTTTGCTCGAACTCTTCAAAAACGTCAACATGTGTGTCGAATTCTCCAAAAATAGTGTAATTTTGGAAAATCCAACACGGACACGACATCAAAAGTGAAGAATTCGCACAACCTAGATTAAAACGGGGAAAACGATTTCCTTTGCTTATTTTTTCTCTGACAATCTACTAGAAAAAATTCTGAATTTTAAAAGCGTGTTAAAAAGTGAGTAAAAGTTGATTTTTCCAGAAAATATTTCTCGTCCTACCAAGCACATGTACACATAGTGCTAATCATTCACCATCATTCAACATGTGATAATAGTTTCATATATTGTTATGTTTGTTTTGATTAACAGAGAAGAACGTTTACGAGATAACGAACCGCCATCGCCTTGGTGAAGCAGCTCCAAGAATTCATCATCAACATTCAACATGGGCAAACAATATTAGTACTACTCCTCCTAGGTTTTATGGAAATGTTCATGATCATGTTAATGTGATTAATCCAATTAATGGAAGTGATCAATTGAGATTTTGGAAGATTACTCCAACAGTTCATCACAATAATTCTTCAACTTCTTGTTCTAATTTAGGTTTTTCTAATGATGATTTGATTAGGACTTCTCCAATGGTTAAAATTAGCACTAATTGTGAGGACAATTTT
>NW_025862013.1:0-1747 GCF_002878395.1 Capsicum annuum
CAGAGTGACTATGCCTCATTGACACTACACTAAACTCTTGGGGTTTCAACTCTTAACCTTCTTTTCTTCCTTTCTTTTATTGATCACACATGCTCAAGATGGATGCGGTCTTTTCAATTATCACATTATCTTTTTATCATCTTTTACACAACATTCTCATTTCCTATTCCTTTTTTCACCGCACCAACCTTTTTATTCTTTTCTTTTATTCTTCCTCTCTTCATACTCATTTTGTATCATGCACCCTTATGATAGCCACTCTCAACTTAGGTTGTTTGCCTAAGTCAAGGTGCACAGTGTCCAAGGAGAACCAGAGCCAAAACAGGTTTATTGTGATGTAAAAGGGAAGGTGAGAGGTGTCATAGAAAGAAATAGGCTAATTAGGCTCAAAATAGGGATCAAAAGATACTATGCACAAAGGGAAGATCATTTTGGCTAAAGTGGGGTAAAATAAAAAATGGCATATGATCCTTTCCTAACTCCTATCCTATGACCATGGTAAGACTAATAGGGCAATTTCTAGATTCAACACACAATGGGAACTGAGTAAGACCTTACACACACAAATATCTCGCATATCACTAATTATCCAGTTCATGCACTTTTTTAACAAAGGTTATTCAGCTGCTAGACTAATGCCACAAAAAGATACACCGTGGTCACAAATAGATGCAATTCACATAGTAATATATCATACGAATGGAGAGGTGCTCAAAAATCATAAAAACAAGTTAACTGCCTTAGTTACTTGTATTTCTCCTAGTAAACTACAACACATCACAAAACAAGCGCAATATGCCTAAACATGCCGGCTCTACTAGGAGCAAGACTCCGGAGAAAAGAGGCACGGCAACAAAAACCTCAAGAGGACATCAACACCCACAAGTATTCCTACCCTCAACTTAAAATCATGCAAAGTCCAAAATGCATCAAACCAAAACAAGAGAGTCAGAAACATACTTATGGCACCATGGGTGCAAAGGTTTTATGTCAATCACATAATACGAATACAAACAACAAAATACCTTGGGGTGCCTCCCAAGAAGCGCCTAATTTAGAGTCGCAGCACGACTCATTTATCTTGACTACTCAGACTTCATCAAGATACCTTGTTAATAATTATTTATGTCTCCACTTGGAGGATTTGAAATGTCGACCCAACTTTTGATCAATACATCTTTGGGGTGTGTTGGGAAAATATGAGGGCATGATGAGGAATGTGCTGTCATGCCACTTTGAACACCTGAACCGCTTGCCCAATTTTGCATCAAACTTTTGTGTGGGCTCATTTAGCAATGGTGAGAATCTTAAGCAGCCACTAAATGTACATCGATCTTTAAGCTTCTTGGCTTTCAAGATTGGGGTTGTAGTATACCCTTTTGGAAGGACAAACTCCAAAATGTAAGAATCTTCCTCCTCATTTTCAAAATTCATCATTTGCTTGGGTGATGTGACTTTCATCAAATCCACCAAGCATAATGTTGAAAAGTGGTTTGAATGAGGACTAACTCTCAATTTTAGAGTAGCATCCCTATTAGTATTTTTAACCCGAAATGGACTAGAGTCTTCACAATGATTGTGCTTGATTTCTTTTTTTGACTCTAGTACCATCTCCTCGTCTTTGGAATCCTCATTCATAAATGGTTTGATTGGTAAGGAAATCACCAAGGGTTGCTCAACATCAAGCTCATAATCAACAACGGATTCTTTCTCCTCATCTTCACACTCGTCTATTATGTTAAATGAT
>NW_025862014.1:0-1515 GCF_002878395.1 Capsicum annuum
GTAACTAATTGGCATAATGGCAGACCAGCAGGAGGTTGTAAGGTTAGTAGTCTTAGTTAGAGCTCAGGTGAATGTTCAAAATGTTGGTCAACAAGTACGGCATCCAAATCCTGAGGATGAAGATTTGGGAGATGAGAAGTTTCTAAACCCTAGTAACCCAAGGTGTGCAGAACAAATAGCTGTACCAGTACAGCATAATGCCAACAAGAATCGTCCGTTCAGAGGAAGGTAGGATCGCCAGCCTGTCCAGTATGATTTCAATGATGATGATGATAGAATGGATGGATCAGGTGCTATAGGTGCAATTATTCCTCCACCATAGGTACCAGGGGCGAAGTTCAGCATTACGAGTACTATGATTCAACTCCTTAATCTAAAGGGGTTGTTTGGTGTCTTGGCTGGTGATGATCCGAATATGCACTTGGTGAACTTTTCACCATTTGCAAATCTTTTGATAACCCAGGAGTGGGTCAGAATGCAATCCATTTAAAATTGTTCCCGTTGTCTCTGTCTGGAGAGACAACAATATGGTTAAATGAGCTAACGCCTAATTCGATAACCAACTGAAGACAGTTGAAAGAAGCATTCCTAGAATGGTTCTTTCCACCCTCCAGAAGGGTACAGTTAAGGGACGATATCAGTAACTTCAGACAGCTCCCGACTGAAGCTTTGCATGAAACCTGGGAGAGATTCAAAAAGAAGCTGACACAGTATCCGAACCATAATATGACGAACATATACTTGATGGAGACTTTGTACAGGGCTCTTAACTCTATGAAAAAACCAATTGTAGATAATGCTTTTGGTCGTTCGTTTGTTGATCTTACATTCCCAGAAGCTTCAGAAATACTAGAGATAATGACCAAATAGAGTCGGGCATGGCATACCAGAGACTTTGTGGTAGCAAGCCCCACTATTTCTATGGGTATGACTACAGAATAATGTAGAAGAGATGACGAGTGTGACCAAGACATGGCTCACCCAAAAATGCAGGTGGACTTGCTAACTAAGAATTTGCTATCAGGCAAGACTGAGAAGGTGAAAGCTGTGGGATCTCAAGATAGAGTTGATGCTGATCCAGAAGAAAAGGCAAATTATGTTTATAATCAGGGGGTTTTCGAGGCAATATCCAAGGGAATCAAGGTCCAAATTATTATGATAAGCCTGGATATAAGAATCAGGATCAAGGAAATTGGAGAAGCAATAATGATAGGAGTAGGTTATATATCCCTCCTAGAAATAGTGAGGCTGGTACAACAAGTTCTGTAAAGACGTCCATGGAGGACATGATGGCTAAATTATTAAAGGGAGTGGAGGCTACCAACTCAGGTGTGACTACTATGAAAACCGATCTGTCTTCTATTAGTCAGTTAGTAAACTCGTACTCTACTGCAATCAAATAGCTGCAACAGCAAATAAGTCAACTCTCTGTAGTGCTGAACTAGAGGAAGAGTAGAACATTACCAAGTGACACTGTCCAAAATCTGTGGAATGATGATTCATGTATGGAGATTA
>NW_025862015.1:0-3046 GCF_002878395.1 Capsicum annuum
GGGACCCAGAACTCTAACAAGAAGTAAGAGAAAGCTCGTGGATCAAACGCCGCAATTACTCTACAAAGCTTAAGCATTCAAATCAAGTTCATCAAGATTCAAGATTAAGACCGCAATATTCAAGAACAAGCTCAAAATTCTTTGAATTCAAGCATAAGTCAAGATGAAGTCCCTCAAGTCAACAAATCAAGTTCAAATTCAAGATCAAGCTTT
Source organism: Capsicum annuum (assembly GCF_002878395.1). Taxonomy (NCBI): domain Eukaryota; kingdom Viridiplantae; phylum Streptophyta; class Magnoliopsida; order Solanales; family Solanaceae; genus Capsicum; species Capsicum annuum. Next base: position 214 of record NW_025862015.1, read on the forward strand.
AAGCCCTTGAATTTATATTTGAAAAGGCGAATCAGAGGATTCATAGAGATTGTAGCACTCGCATTGAAATCAATAAAATTGATTGTTGCAATATTTTTCTGTCTCGATTACTTATTTTCGGTCTTGAAATTTTATTGTCCAACATTAATACTCCACTCATATTTAGAAATAAGCAACCAAGTAACACTTTTGAAATTCTAAATACATAATTCGGGTCATAATTCGAAACAGAAAAATAAAATTACTAAAAATTACACAAATACACAGCCTATGTTTTCAATATCACAAAAAATCTCAACTCGCTAAACATATTATAAAAATTTCAAAAAATACACAGAATGCTATGTATATGTCGGAACAAGGAATATCAATAGGAATAAGTATAAAATTAATTTAGTCATAAGTTAATGAGAAGGAGAAAAAGGATTAAAAATCAATTATTTCATTGGGGTTTAGTTAATTTGAAACAGAAATATTTGTTATTTTCATATATAATTTATTTCTATAAATCAAAATAATATTTATTTGACGTGAATCATTTTTGGAATAAAAAAGAGTGAAGTTCTTTAACTACTTTTTATTTAGGACCCTTTTTAATTTTTAAACTATTTCTATTTAATTATTCTTCTAATATATAAGGCATACATTATTAAATTCTAAAATAATTATATGAGAAATAAAACTCCTAAATATATGGATAAAATTTTCAAATAATCCTAAATCTATCCAAAATCTATGACAAACTCTCTATTTATTTAGGCTTAGATAAAAAGTTGTAGTAGAATAGTTCAAGAACACAAAGAAGAAAAGTTTAAGGATAAAGTTGTTGGTGTTGTTCTCACCATTTAGATTTGAGTTTCATTATTTTCTTTTTGATTTTTTTCTGTTAAAGTTAATGATTTGAACTTGGGATTACTTGTTTGAAATATTTTTGAGATATTTCAATTTAATGAGATATTGCCCGTTAAAGCACCAAAAAAAGTTGATTGCTTCTTATCAAATCGTTGATACTCGTGGTCTTGGGGTTTATACGTTTGGATGTTTATTTTATTTTATTGCTTGTTCTTGTTTGTTGATATGTTTAAAGCTTGATTTTTATCTTATGAGAAACTATTGTATGCCTTTTGTATAGAACTTTATATATTTATATGACGTCAGGACGTATATAGAATCGATTAGTTGGTTAATTCTATATAAAAAATGATGGATGGTCTCCTTAATATATCTTGGCCAATTCTTTTCTCATGAGATAACTTTTGGATTAAGGTCTATGATCAATTTCTTTACACATATTATACGAAGAGAAATAACCATCTCACCCATCAATGAACACTTGCTTGAATTGTGTCTTTCAAATAATTAAATCAAATTGATATTGGGTATGTAGATTTAACTCCACTCTAGAGTATTTTTATTTCGGTGATGCGTTGTGGAGATGAAATTTTCTTTTTGAATTGACCTTTTAATCAAATTGTGTGGACTATACATTGCTTTGGTAATTATTTTTGGTTAAGTTCCTTAAAACTTTAGCTATAAATAGAATTTTTTTTGTGCAATAGTTTGAATTGTTTTGTTATTATTAAAGATTTATTTCTTTTGTTTGGATTTAGAAAAAATCTATTTCTGGACCAAGTAGTATTATTTAAAAATAGATCTAACACAAGATAAATTTATAATGTAGAAACACCTCTATGATATTAATTAGCTATAAAAATTTAAGTTTGATATAAATTAAAGGAACTACATCTTATTTTTTCTATTTTTAAAAATATTTATTTAATTGATTCCTTAATACTAGAGTAGTAATTTAATCATAACTATAAAATAGACATATTAGTAAAATTGCTATACAATTTTAACTGATTCTAGAAATAAGTTTTAGCAGTCTCCATATTAACCTGAGACAATACAATATAATTAGCTAAATAACCTAAATTTTTTGTCTTTAAAGGTTCAGTAAATACTCAATTTACTTCGAATTGAAATATTGTCTTTAATTTAACGTCAATTGCTATTTTTTTTAGTAATAATGTTCTTCTTGTGTATGTTTTGTGTTTGATATGAGACACACGCGAAAAACACATACACTAATCTGGTGTGTGTGTGTGTATACACACACACACTAGTTTAAGGGTACTCGCTTTGCGCGTGTACCTCACTTTAATGAGTTCAAACATTACACTATATCGGATATTTGTTTAATTAATAAAGATGAATATAATAATTAAATTTAATATCTTTTGAGCATATAAAGATGAAGAATTTATTTATTAAACCTAACCTTTACCAAAAATGATAATACAACAACAACAACAACAACAACAAACCCAGTGTATTCCCACCTAGTGGGGTCTGGGGGGGGTAAGATGTACGCAGTCCATACCTCTACCTCTGATGAAGTAGAAAGTCTGTTTCCGATAGACCCCCGGCTCAAGACACGAGATACCACACAAACACATAGTAAAGCACAGAAGCAGATTACATAACATAAATACGGCACCCATAAGTAATATAAAACAGAGGAAAGCAAAGGAAAGCACACAGATTCGTAATAAAACATGGAACACGGAAGACGGAATCATAACAGGAATAAAACCCCCACCAAGTAATTCCCTACACTAGTGACCCAAACTGGCCCTAATCCTCTGCCGAAATTCGCGCCCTCCAGACCTTCCTATCTAGGGTCATGTCCTCGGTGAGCTGTAACTGTTCCATGTCCCGCCTAATCACCTCGCCCCAGTACTTCTTCGGCCTACCCCTACCCCGCCTAAAACCATCCAACGCTAGCCTCTCGCACCTACGGACCGGGGCATCCATGCCCCTCCTCTTCACG
>NW_025862016.1:0-699 GCF_002878395.1 Capsicum annuum
TACATGCATGACTGTTGGTACTTAATTAATGCCATGGCTAGAATCCTTTATGTTACATTATTGCTTTTCAATAATATACACAGTAATTTAAATTGGTTGACTTTGGAGGTGGTAACTGAATTTTGAGCTAAAATGGTCGTTGACTATTGAATGTTCTTTGTATTCTCTTTGTTAGTTTGTTGCTTAAGGACAAGCAATTGTTTTAAGTTGAGGGTGTTGATGTGTGAGCAAAAGCTAACACATTTAATGCTTTTTAGCTCAAAATAATTGTGAATTCTGAAGTAACTCTTGTTGATTTGATGTGTTTGCTCATGATATTGCAGTAAAAGGGTGGAGGAATAAAAACAAACGACAATGGAGCGAAAGAGTTGAAAATCTGAGCAAAAGAGAAGAAATCATGGTTGACAATCTCTGTGATACGTCGTCAGCCTTGTGATAACTTATCAGCATTGACGTCAACCTTAACCATAAACTTGAAGCCTGAGAAGAAGCTCTGACGACGTTGGTGATAAGGCGTCAAGTTGGTGATAAGACGTTATGAAGGGCGTCAGCCTAAACCAGAGAATTGAGTTTAAAGAAGAAATCTGACGACGTTGGTGATACGTCGTTAGATTGGTAACGCGGCGTCAGCTACATCGTCAGCCTAAGACAGAACCTGAAGGCAACTGAAGCCTCTCTGATGCCATCCGTGATAGGGCG
>NW_025862016.1:799-7300 GCF_002878395.1 Capsicum annuum
TATTTTATTTCCTTAATTAAGCTTTAGTATAAATAGCATCTTTTAGGATTTTTGATTCATAATTCACCTATGAGACATCAACTCTAAGAAGAGAGATACGTATTTTTGCTCTCTTTTATAAAATATTCTTGTGTTTTCATATCAACTATTTTTGGGGTTTCTACCTTGTGATTAAATCGGAGGAGCTACTTGTTGTTTTCTATCCATTCGTTAGTTTATCATTATAATCATGAATTCAACTTGTTATTTCGTTCATCAAATCATGAGCGGCTAATTTCATTAGCCAGAGTTATGGGATCTATGGATTAGGGTTTGATATGATACTTCGTGTTTAACGGATTCAAAGAGTAGTAAAACATCTTGAAATTCTGTTGTTTTAACTAAAAGCTAGTGGTTGCAAACATTATATTATGCCTTAGGTATTATTTGCTTCTAACGGAGAAATAGATTAGAGGATGTGAATTATCAACAGGGACTCGGAAGCTACCAACCTTCTGTTTAATGATTAATGACGTCAGAGAATTAGATAATAAATTTTCTGGTGAGGTCGATAGATAAGTCAGATAGTATAATCGTCAGGGATATTCTGCTGTTATACTCATTCCGAGAACCTCTAGCATTACCTAGTATCTGTCAACTCCCGAAACCCTTGGTGAACATAGCTCTGGTTTCCCATTTAGACTAAAATATTGAAAGTGACAATTAACTCTCTGTGAACCTTAAGCCCCTATTTTATCTTTTTATATCAATTGTTTGAATTTAACTTGTACCTATAATTTCAAACTAGTTTAATCGTCGCTCACATTGTTCTCTGTGGATTCGACCCCAACTCCAAAGTTGGGTAAATATATTGATGACGATCGCCTTTCACTAAATTGAGGTGTAAGTTTAGTGTTATCATCATCCTAGTGTGGTTCATTTAAATAGTCGAGGCAATTTGCTGTGGGCTAAAAATCAATTACGGTGTACCAGGGAGGTTATGGATCATTGTAATGTGATCTGTTTCAATATTCGAGGCCATTTGGGTGGTCAAATGAGTGAAACGATGTGAACAAGGCATTTTCGGGCTAAATCGATGTAATATAACACACGATTCTGGGGGTGGGCTCAGGGTCCGGGCAAGCTGTGGGCCAAAAATTGATTTGGCGTGCCAGGGAGGTTGGGATCATCCCAGGATGGTCCGTTTCAATATTCAAGGCCATTTAGGTGGTCAAACGGGTGAAAAGGATGCGAACGAGGCATTTTCGGGCCAAATCGGTGCGCTATAATATAATGTTCCGAGGTTGAGCTTGGGGTTAGGGCATGCTGTGGGCCAAAATTGTATCGGCGCGTGTCAGGGAGGTTGGGTATCATCCTAGTGTGGTTCGTTTCAATATTCGAGGCCATTTGGGTGGTCAAACGGGTGAAACAACGTGAACAGAGCATTTTTGAGCCAAATTGGTGTGCTATAGCACCCGATTCTGGGGATGGGCTCGAGGTCCAGGCATTGTAAGTCCTAAAAATTGACCGAAGTGTGCCAAGGAGGTTGGGGATCATCCTAGTGTGATCCATTTCAACATTCGAGGCCATTTGGGTGGTCAAATAGGCAAAACAGCTCAAACGGGGTATTTTCAGGCCAAATCGGTTTGCCATAGCAAACTATCTGGGGGTGGGCTAGGGTTCGGGCATACTGTGGGTCAAAAATTGATTGAGGCCATTTGAGCCAACGATTTCGGGGGTGGGCCAGGGGTTCGGGCATGTTGTGGACAAAAAATCAATTGGAGCATGCCAAGAAGGTTGAGGATCATCCCAGTGTGGTCCGTGTAAATATTCGTGGCCATTTGGGTGTATAAACTGGTAAAACAGTGTGAACAGGGCATTTTGGGGATAAATTGGTGTGCTATAGCCTACAGTTCTAGGGGTGGGCTCGGGGTTTGGGCATGCTGTGGGCAGAAAATCGACCGGGGCATGCCAGGAAAGTTCGAAATTGTCCCAGTATGGTTCATTTAAATATTTGTGGCCATTTGTGTGGACAAACAAGTGAAACAGCGCAAACGGGGCATTTTGGGGCTAAATCGGTGTGCTATAGCCCACGATTCTAGGGGAGGACCAGGGTTCGAGCGTGCTGTTGGCCAAAAATTAATCGGGGCGTGTCAGAGAGGTTGGGGATCATCCCAGTGTGGTCTGTTTAAATATTCGTTGCCATATGGATGGACAAACGGGCGAAATAATGCAAACAGGGCTTTTTAGGGCCAAATTAGTGTGCTATAACCCACGGTTGCGGGGGTGGGCCTGGGGTTCGGGTGTGCTGTGGGATAAAAATAGACTGGGGCTTGCTAGAGAGGTTGGAGATCATCCTAGTGTGGTCTATTTAAATATTCGTGGCCATATGGGTGGACAAACGAGCGAAATGGCACGAATGGGGAATTTTAGGGCTAAATTAGTGTGCTTTAACTGATGGTTCAGGGGGTGGGCCTGGAGTTTGGGCGTGTTGTGGGTCAAAAATCGATTGGGGCATGCCATGGAGGATAAGGATCGTACTAGTGTGGTCCATTTAAATATTCGTGGCCATTTGGGTGGAAAAATGGGCGAAACAGTACTAATGGGGCATTTTGAAGCCATATCCATATGCTATAGCCTGTGATTTTGGGGGTAGGCCCAAGGTTCGGCCCTGCTATAGGTCGATAAGGCATTTTGGGGCCAAATCAATATGCTATAGCCCACAGTTCCAGGGGTAGGCCCAGGTTTCGGGCGTGCTGTGGGCCAAAAATCGATCGGGGCGTGCCAGAGAGGTTGGGGATCATCCCAGTATGGTTCGTTTAAATATTCGTGGCCATTTGGGTGTAAAAACAAGCGAAATAGTGCGAACGGGGCATTTTGAGGCCAAATTTGTGTGCTATAGCCCATGGTTTCGGGGGTGGGCCCAGGATTCGAGCTTGCCGTGGGTTAAAAATCGATCGGAGCATACCATGGAGGTTGGGATTGTCCTATTGTGGTCCGTTTAAATATTCGTGGCTATTTTGGAGGACCAATGGGCAAAACAACGTGAACGGGGCATTTTGGGGCTAAATAAGAGTGCTATAGCCTACGGTTCCTGGGTGGGCCTGGGTTTTGGGCGTACTGTGGGACAAAAATGATAAAGGCATGCCAGGGAGGTTGGGGATTGTCCCAGTGTGGTTCATTTAAATATTTGTGGCCATTTGGATGGACAAACGGGCGAAACGGCGCGAACGGGGTATTTTGGGGCGGCCAAATCGCTGTGCTGTAGCACACGGTTCTGAGGGTGGGCCCAGGGTTCAGCCGTGCTGTGGGCGGAAAAAGAAACCAAGAATGCTAGGGAGGTTGGGGATCATGCCAGTGTGGTCCATTTAAATATGCGTGTCCATTTGTGTTGACAAACAACGTGAATGGGGCATTTTGGGGCCAAATCGGTGTGCTATAGCCCACAATTCTAGGGGTGGGCTTGGGGTTCGGGTGTGTTGTCGGCTGAAAATCATTCAAGAAATGCCAGGGAGGTTGGGGATCGTCCCGATTTGGTTTATTTAAATATTCGTGGCCATTTGTGTGGAGAAACGGGCACAACGGCATGATCGGGGCGTTTTGAGGCCAAATCGTTAGGCTATAGCCCACCGTTTTGAGGTTGGGTCTGGGTTTTGGGCGTGCTGTGGGATGAAAAATGATCGGGGCATTCCAAGGAGGTTCGAATCATCCCAATGTGGTCCGTTTAAATATTCATGTCCAAATGGGTGGATAAACGGGCGAAACAGCTTGAACGGGGCATTTTAAGGCCAAATTGGTGTGCTGCCCACAGTTTCGAGGGTGGGCTCGGGGTTTGGGCGTGCTTTGGGCAAAAAATCAAATACATGCCAGGGAGGTTGGGCATTATCCCAATGTGGTCCATTTAAATATTTGTGGTCAATTTGGTGGACAAACGGGCAAATCGATACGATTGGGGTATTTTAAGGCCAAATCGATGTGCTATAGCCCACGAATCTGGGGGTGGACCCGAGGTTCGTGCATCCCAGGGGTCAAAAATTGATCAAGGCATGCCAGGGAGGTTAGGGATCATCCCAGTGTGGTTCGTTTAAATATTCGTGGTCATTTGGGTGGACAAACAGGCGAAACAATGTGAACAGGGCATTTTGGGACCAAATCGGTGTGCTATAGTCCACGGTTCCAGGGGTAGGCCCGAGGTTCGGACGTGCTTTGGGCAGAAAATCAATCGGAGTGTGCCCCGGAGTTTGGGGATCATCCCAGTATGGTTCATTTAAATATTCATAGCCATTTAGGTGGACAAACGGGCAAAACGGTGTGAATGAGGCCTTGTGGGCCCAAATCAGTGTGCTATAGCCCATGGTTCTGGGGGTGGGCTCGGGGTTCGAGCGTCCTATGGGCTGAAAATTGATCGGGGTATGCTAGGGAGGTTGGGAATCATTCCCATATGGTCTGTTTAAATATTCATGGCTATTTGGATGGACAAACGGGCAAAACGACACGAATGGGGCATTTTGGGGCCAAATCGGTGTGCTATAGCCCACGGTTTCGAGTGTGGGCTTGGGGTTTGGGCGTGCTAAATTGATCGAGGCATGATAGGGAGGATAAAGATCATCCCAGTGTGATTCGTTTAAATATTAATGGCCATTTGGGGGGGATAAATGGGAAAAACGGTGCTAACGGGGCATTTTAGGGAAAAATTGGTGTGCTATAGCCCAAGGTTCTGGGGTGGGCCTGGGGTTAGGGCGTATTGTAGGCCAAAATTCAATCGGGCCATGCCAAGGAGGTTGGTGATCATTCCAGTATAGCCCATTTAAATATTCGTGTCCATTTAGGTGGACAAACGGGCGAAACAGCATGAACAGGGCATTTCAGGGCAAAATCAGTGTGCTATAGCCCACGATTTTGAGGGTGGGCCCGAGGTTCGGGCATGTAATGGGCCAAAAATCGATTGGGGTATGCTAGGGAGGTTGGGGATCATCCTAGTATGGTTCGTATAAATATTCATGGCCATTTAGGTAGACAAACTAGCAAAATGGCATAAACAGGGTATTTTAGGGCCAAATCGTGTGCTATAGGCCACGGTTCTAGGGGTGGGCGTGGGTTGAAAATCGATTGGGGCATGCCAGGGAAGTCGGGGATCGTCCCAGTGTGGTCCATTTAAATTTTCGTGGAAATTTGGGTTGACCAACGGGCGAAACGACACGAATGATGCATTTTTGGGTCTAATAGGTATGATATAGGCTACGGTTTTGGGAGTGGGCCTGGGGTTCGGGAGTGCTGTGGGCCAAAAATTGACCGGGGCATGCCAGGGAGGTCGGGGATATTCCCAGTATGGTCCGTTTAAATTTTGGTGGCCATTTGGATGGACAAACGGGTGTAACGGTGCGAACAGGGTATTTTCAGGCCAATTTGGTGTACTATAGCCCACGATTTTGGGGGTGAGCACGGGGTCCGGGAGTGCTGTGGGCCAAAAACCAACCGAGGCATGACTGAGAGGTCGGAGATCGTTCTAGTGTAGTCCATTTAAATTTTTATGGCCATTTGGGCAGACAAACGGGAAAAACAGCGCAAATAGGACATTTTCAGGCCAAATCAGTGGCTATAGCCCATGATTTTGGGGGTGGGATTGGGGTCCGGGCGTGCTGTGGGCCAAAAATTAATTGGGGCGTGCCAGGAAGGTCGAGAATCATCCCCAGTGTGGTCCATTTAATTTTTCATGGCCATTTGGGTGGACAAACAGGCGAAATAACGCGAACGGGGCATTTTTTGGCCAAATCAGTGTGCTATAGCCTGGCCCGAGGTCCGAGTGGGCTGGGGGTCAAAAATTGATCGAGGCGTGCCAGGGAGGTTGGGGATCATTCCAGTATCGTCCGTTCAAATTTTTGCGGCTATTTGGGTGGTCAAATGGGCAAAACGACGCGAACCGGGCATGTTCAAGCCAAATCGGTGTGTTGTAGCACACGGTTTTGGGGGTGGGCTCGGGGTTTGGGCATGCTATGGGCCAAAAATTGATCGGGGCATGCTAGAGAGGTTGGGGATCATCCCAGTATAGTCCTTTTAAATTTTCGTGGCCATTTGGGTGGACAAAGGGCGAAATGGCATGAATAGGGCATTTTTGGGCCAAATCGGTGTACTATAGCCCACAGTTTCATGGGTGGGCCCAGGGTCCGGGCGTGCTGTGGGACGAAAATTGACCGAGGCGTGCTAGGGAGGTTAGGGATCTTCCCAGTGTGGTCCGTATAAATTTTCGTGGCCATTTAGGTAGACAAATGGGCGAAACAATGCGAACAAGGAGTTTTCGAGCAAAATCGGTGTGCTATTGCCTAAGGTTTTGGGTGTGGGCCCGGGGTCCGACGTGTTGTAGGCCAAAAATTGGCCGGGGCGTGCCAGGGAGGTTGGGGATCATCCTAGTGTGGTCCGCTTAAATTTTCGTGGATATTTAGGGTGGACAAATGGGCGAAACAGCGCAAATGAGGCATTTTCGAGCCAAATTGGTGTGCTATAGCCCACGATTTTAGGGTTGGG
>NW_025862017.1:0-3859 GCF_002878395.1 Capsicum annuum
TCCTCAGTGAGCCGTAATTGCTCTATGTCATGTCTAATTACTCCTGTCCAGTATTTCTTCGGTCTACCCCTACCCCGCTTGAAACCATCCAAGGACAACCTCTCACACCTACGAACTGGAGCATCCGTGCCCCTTCTCATCACATGCCCAAACCATCTCAACCTTCCTTCCCGAATTTTATCCTCCACCGACGCCACTCCCACCTTGTCCCGAATAGCCACATTCCTAACCCTGTCAGCCCTCATGATACCGCACATCCAACGCAACATCCTCATTTTCGCCACTTTCAGCTTCTAAACGTGAGAGTTCTTAATCGGCCAGCACTCCGCACCATACAACATACCCGACCGGACTGCAACTCTGTAGAATTTGCCTTGAAGCTTGAGAGGCACCTTCTTATCGCAAAGGATTCCCGAGGCAAGCCGTCATTTCAACCAACCTATCCCACTGCGGTGAGAAACATCCTCGTCAATCTGTCCATTCCCTTGAATCATAGACCCAAGGTACTTAAAACTATCTCTCTTACACACCACCTAAGACTCTAACTTTACTACCACCTCCTCCTCTTGCCTCGTGTCACTAAACTTACACTCCAAGTACTCCGTCTTTGTCCTACTCAACCTGAAACCTTTAGTTTCCAGGGTTTGTCTCCAAACCTCCAACTTATCATTAACACCTCGATGCGACTCATCAATCAAGACTACATCATCCGCAAAAAGTATACACCATGGCACCTCACTTTGAATACTCCTTGTCAACACATCCATAACCACGCCAAATAAAAACGAACTAAGAGTCGATCCCTGGTGCAATCCAGTCAGGACCAAAATATGGTCAGAATCCCCTCCCACAGTCCTTACCCGAGTCTTCGCCCCCTCGTACATGTCCCTAATCGAACGAATGTACGCCATAGGGATCCCCTCACTTCCAAGCATCTCCAAAAAACCTCCGTAGGGACTTTGTCATACGTCTTTTCCAAGTCAATAAACACCATGTGAAGATCCCTCTTCCTCTCTCTATACTGCTCAACCAGTCTCTGCACTAGGTGAATTGCCTCAGTCGTCGAGCGACCAGGCATAAAACCAAACTGATTCTCCGAAATAGACACTATCCTCCTCAACCTCCGCTCTATCACCCGCTCCCAAATCTTCATCGTGTGACTCAACAACTTAATACCTCGGTAGTTGTTGCAACTTTGAATATCACCCTTGTTCTTATAAAGAGGAATCATCGTGCTTCATCGCCACGCCTCGGGCATCTTAGCGGATTTGAAAATGTTGTTGAATAAGTCAGTCAACCACCTCAACCCCGTCCCGCTAGCAAACTTCCAAAAATCCACCGAAATCTCATCGGGCCTCATCGCCCTTCTTCTTCGCATCTTGCGAATAGTCTCCCTAACCTCCTCCACCGTAAAACACCAATAAAAACTAAAATCACGAAATTCTTCGGTGTGCTCCAACTCTCCTAATACAATGCCTCTGTCCCCTTCATCATTCAGGAGCTTATGAAAATACGACTGCCATTTTTTCTTAATAAGAATGTCATCTACCAAAACTCTGTCATCCTCCCCCTTAATGTACTTAACCTGGTCCAGATCCTGACCCTTATGCTCCCTGGCTTTTGCAAGCCTAAACAGCCTCTTCTCTCCGCCCTTCTCCTCAAGTCCCTCATATAGTCTCTCAAACGCTGCTGTCTTAGCAGTGGTGACCGCTAATTTAGCCTCCTTCCTAGCTAACTTGTACTCTTTCCTACTCACTCGCCTCTCCTCATCATCCTTACTCAGCACCAACCTTACGTAAGCCACTTTTTCCGACTCTACTTTCTTCTTAACTTCTTCATTCCATCACCAATCCCCCCGATGCCGGCCAGACCAGCCCCTCGAGGCCGGCCAGACCAGCCCTTCGAGGCACCCAAAACCTCTCTAGCTGTCTCCTTGATGCAACTCGCAGCCGTATCCCATATACTGTCCACATCCCTCCTACACTCTCAAGCCCCCATCCCCTCCAACTTCGCCCCTATTTCCAAAGCAGTAGTCGGGGTCAGGTTGCCCCACCTTACTCTAAATCGACCCTCCCTACCCCTTCTCTTATTTACCTTTTTCATAACCAAGTCCATCACCATAAGTCTATGTTGGGTCGAAAGGTTCTCACTCGGAATGACCTTACAATCCTTACACAAAGCTCTATCCCCCTTCCTAAGGAGCAAAAAGTCAATCTGAGTCTTGGCTAACTTACTGCAAAAAGTAACCAGATGCTCCTCCTTCTTCGAGAAGCAGGAATTCACTACCACCAACTCAAAGGCTCTCGCAAAATCCAAAAGAGCGGCTCCTGCATCGTTCCTATCCCCAAATCCAAAGCCATCATGCACCTCCCCATAACCTACCGGTAAAGCCCCAATGTGCCCATTGAAGTCCTTTTCTAAGAAAAACTTCTTCTAGCTAGGCACGCTACTAACCACCTCGTCCAAAACTTCCCAAAATCTCCTCTTTTCCTCCTTGTGCAGGCCCACCTGTGGCGCATAAGCACTACAGATGTTCACTGTGAACCCCCCAATAACTAACTTAATAGTCATCACCCTATCACTAACCCTATTAACCTCTACTACCTGCTCCCTAAGCTCTTCATCCACTAATATACCTACCCCATTCCTACGCCTCTCGTTACCCGAATACCACAACTTGTACCCATCCACATCCCTAGCCTTAGAACCTACCCACTTAGTCTCTTGTACACACACAATATTGATCCTTCTCTTCCTAAGGATCTTAACCAGCTCAATCGACTTACCCTGAAGGGTCCCTATGTTCCACGACCCTACCCTCAACCTATCTTCTCTGGAAACCCCTCCCTTAATACCTCCGCCTTTACACCTGACCCCAACGCTGGACCCCACCCCCATCCCCAACCCCATAGGACATGACCCTATTCCACCATTTACCCCCAAAGCCACTACTCAAAATCGGACAACAAAAAAATGGTACACAACAACATAGCAGTAAAAGGCACCCGCAAAGCACCAAAAATACCTCCAAAATATGCGAGCAACAGATAGTAGGCACCAAAGTAACAGGCAGATTAATCAATCACAAATTTCCGGTAGTGAAGATACCGACAATACGTGGTAAAAATAAAAACAAACAAAACAACCTGCCACCAAAACAGAGTGACAGTGGGAAAACAGTAGGAGAATAGTAGCAGACACGCACAAAAATACACAACAATATCTGCCAATAAGCGGACCAGGCACACAATAATCACAGAAAAGTGAGAATAAAATTACACAAAACTAGAATGTAAAACAACTAAGTAGTAAAGTTTGGATGTCACCCGGATACTCCTGTGTATGTTGGACACGACAATTTTAATGTCGAAATTGGTTGCCGGAATAAAGTCGCCGGAAATCAGCTAGTTGCACATCTCTGGAACGTCACCTGGGTTTTTTCCTGGTGTTGCCGGAAGCTGGTATCCGGTTGACGTCTTACCTCCTCAGTTGAATCGGATCTGACCGGTGCTTCACAAATCCTCCATCGCCGGAGTCGAGCCAGCGGAGAAACTAATCCTCCGGCAATAGCAGTGGCTAGATGACAAAATAACAGGGGGAAGGGAGGAGAAGGGGTTGGGAAGAGAGAGAGAGAGAGAGGATGAGAGAGAGAGGGGAGCTGCACCTTTTTCCGGCGCTGCTACGCCGTCGCCGGCATCTGCCGGACCAGTCAGAGACCGTAAGTTAACGTTAAAGGGAGAGAGAGAGTAGGATCAGCAACCATATATATATATATATATATATATATACATACTACAATATATGTATAGTTATATACTAATTTATAAAACATATACACATGTATACATTAAATATATGT
>NW_025862018.1:0-2487 GCF_002878395.1 Capsicum annuum
CTCAGGGTCATAGTATTGAAGATTGTCGAGATTTGAAAAGAGAAATTGAAAAGATGATTCATGATGGATCAATTATGGTGTAGAACATTGATAGTGAGGGAAGCTTTAGTCATGCTAATATGCAAACCAGCGGCTAAGTTGTCAGGCTGAGCAATTGAGAATTTACCCATCTCCCTACTAGGAAGAGGTCTGGTAGTTTATTTTGTCTTCTCTTTTGTTTTCTGAATTATTTCATAGTTGTAGTTTGGGATATACCTTGTTTTGTCCCTTTGTCGTTTATGTTCAAACCCTTCTATCTTTCATTTTTATTAAATGGAGTGTCCCCTTTTCCTTTATGTTTTAAATTTGTGTTGTTTATTTGTTTTCTTTACATAGTACATTTTAGGTTGATTCTTTGTGATATGACATGTTAGCGAAATTTTCAGCCAGATCTTAAAATCCACTTGATCAGGAAGCATTGGATCGGAAAGTTAAAATTAGGAAAATAAAGTATCTGAGAAAATAGATAGAGTGCTTGGGCATTTGGTGACAAGTTGAAGCCTTTTTTGAAAATTAAGGCACTTATTTTGAGAATCACAAGAATAACTTGGTCATCAAATGAAAGACATGTCTCAATTAGATCAAATAGTGGCCACGTGAACAAAAAGAAAATTAGCTCCACAAAATCATGAGTCATTCAATGTGAGCAATGTGCAACAAAAGTGGAGTTGTATGCCATATAAACGCAGAAGAAATAGTGATGCACAGACTCAGTCAAAGTTAATGCTGTAAAAGATGTCAAAAGATCATCATCTTTCACTTTCATATTGCATGATATGTACTTGCATTTTCAAAGATTGATATGATGAAGGCATTTCATTCTGCTAGCCAAACATCGTGTCATCCTTTGTTTACCCCATTTGAGATTTAGTCTTATTTTCTTTCATACACCTCTTTTAGAATCAATATAGTCAGCAAAGCTCGAAAGAAAAGTGTCGAGCAAAACAATAGTCAAAAAAGTTCAAAAAGAAAAAAAAAGAAGAGAAAAAAATATGTCCAAAAAAAAAACAAAGAGCAAAAAAGAGTGTCAAGAAAAATAAAGTCGAAAAAATCCCCAAAAGAAAAGAGTCAATAAAAGAAAAGAAAAAGAATCAGAATCAAACAAAATAATAAGCTGCCAGAACTACGCATGACCTGATTCTCCTCTCTCGGGGATGAGATACATAGGCTGCCCTACTAAGGGCTCGGTCTAACCAAATAAATAATTTAGCGTCACCCAGTCAAAAGAAACTGGGACATGAGTTAATCCTCATTGTTTGAGTCTATTCCAAAAGTTGTAAGTTCTAACCCACTTTAAGTGTCGTTTAGACCTCATGCCATCCTTTCTTTCCAACCCTATCCAAAAGCCAAGTTACAACTAAAGAAAGACCTTCAGATCAATCTTTGAGGATGTTAAGGAAAAGCATACAAGGGATATGATGATGTATTTGGGAACTACTTGTCTTCCTCAGCACAAGGAATCAAGAGAGAAATAAAAATGAGAGAGTATTATTGGTGAAAACCCTCACGGGCACCATAAGGTGATGGTAAGTTAAGAGAGATAAAAATGAGAGTCTTATCGGTGAAAACCCTCACGGGCACCATAAGATGACTGTGAGTTGAGAGAGATGAAAATAAGAGAGTCTCAATGGTGAAAATCCCTCACAGACACCATAAGGCAATGGTGAGCTGAGGAAAAGACCCTTTAAGGCGTCACTAGCCGAATAAGGTCTGAATACAATTGGCCTAAGAGAGCAACTCAGTTTCAAGGCCATTAACTCAACAACAATTGGTAGAAAGTTTGGATGGAAAGACCAGGTAGCTTAATCCAAAATGCATGGCATAATCATTAGAGTTGACTATCATTTTTAGATAAATTTTTCATTTCTTTGTTTCAAATGGGGACACTCATTGTCTTTTCTTTCTTCTCTTTATTTTAATTTTATTTTCTTGAGTCAATTATCCAAATAAAAGTTATTGTAATTTTTATCTTGTCTTTGAGAAAAGTCCGTGTCAAAATAAGTGAGAAAAGATTTCAAAACTGACTACCAGCTTCTTCAATTGCATAAAGCAAGATAAAAGGGCCAGCACATGCAAAAGACATGATTGTGAGCCAAAACTAGGCACGCAGAAAGTTTTATCAGCTGACAAGTCTGGAACTCATGGAAATACCAAGGTTCAAAGGGTTTATCTGAGAAACATGACAAAGCAGAGATACTGTATTTGTTTCAGAGTTACGCTTAATAATCTGAGTTCGGTTTAATGATACAGCAAGCCAGTGACACATGCTGATGGTTGAAAGCAAGATTAAATGTGACTGGGGCAAGAGCGATTTCCACAAAAGCCAAAGCCACAAACCAGCCACCATGTTTTTAAACTAACACGTTTTCTTTGTATGAAACAGGAACACATGTCACCTTCGAATCTAGGATTTCAAAGCCTAAACATCAAAAGTTGAAATGCCTCACT
>NW_025862019.1:0-3834 GCF_002878395.1 Capsicum annuum
CCATCCAATGAGTTTTATTAGAATTAATCGTGTATCAACTCAACTTACTTATAGCTCATGTTATGTCTAGTCGTGTACAGTTCATTATATACGTTAAACATTCCAATACTCTTGCCTACTCCAATTGTGAGTCACTTTTACCTTCATTCTTTCGAAGTGCAAAGTTCACATCCAATGGAGTCTTGAAAATACTAAATTCCATATACTTGAATTTGTCAAGTACCTTTTCGATGTAATGAGACTGTGACAATGCCAACCCTTGTGGAGTTCTATGGATTCTTATCCCTAAGACCACATCCGCAACTCCAAGGTCTTTCATATCGAACTTGCTCTAGAGCATTTGTTTCATTGCATTTATGTCTGAAATGTCTCTAATGATGATCAACATATCATCCATATATAAACACACAATGACTTGGTGATTTGGAGTATCTTTATTATAAACAGATTTATCACATTCATTAATTTTGAATCAGTTTGCCAACATAGTTTGGTCAAACTTTGCATCCCATTGCTTTTAGTCCATAAAGTGACTTAACAAGTTTACACACCTTATTTTCTTTTCTTGGAATCAGAAAACTCTCTAGCTATTCCATGTAAATTTCTTCCTCCAATTCTCCATTTAGGAATGCGTTATTCATATCCATTTGATGGATTTCAAGACCATATACCACCTCCAAGGCAATTAACATTCGAATCGATGTTATCCTTGTTACCAGCGAGTATGTATCAAAGTAATCAAGGTCTTCTTTTTGTTTGAAGCCTTTTACTACAAGTCTTGCCTTGTATTTGTCAATAGTACCATCCGCTTTCATTTTCCTTTTGAAGATCCATTTAGATCCTAAAGGTTTGTTTCCTGGAGGAAGATCAACCAACTCCCACGTATGATTGCTTAAGATTGAATCAATCTTACTATTGACTACCTCTTTCCAAAAGGATGAGTCCGAAGACGCCATCGCTTCCTTAAATGTTTGAGGCTCATTTTCTAAGAGAAATATTACCAAATTCGATCCAAACAAAGTTGACGATCTTTGATGTGTACTATGTCTTGGATTCTCATCATTATGTACATTCTCACTTGGTTCATCTCAAGGTCATTTAGATCCTCCACTAGACTATTCATGTCTAGTTTTATACGGATAAATTTTTTCAAAGAATTCAGCATTATCTAATTTAATTACCGTATTTTCATTAGTATCCGAATATCTAAATTTATGAACCAAAAATCGACATGCTTTACTACTTTTAGCATATCCTATGAACACGCAGTCCACCGTCTTAGGTCCTATCTTAATCCTTTTAGGCATCGGAACTTGGACCTTTGCTAGAGACCCCCACACTTTAAAATATTTCAAGTTGGGCTTCCTTCCTTTCCATTTTTCATAAGAAATTGATTGTGTCTTACTATGGGGAACTCTATTGAGTATTCGGTTGGCTGTAAAGATAGCGTCCCCCCACAAACTTTGCGGTAAATCTGAATTTATAAGTAAGGCATTCATCATTTCCTTCAATTTTTGATTTTTTCTTTCCACAATTTCATTAGATTGAGGTGAATATGGGTTCATAGTTTGATGGAAAATTCCATTCTCTACACATATTTCGGCGAAGGGAGATTCATATTCTCCGTCCCTATCACTTCTTATAGTTTTAATCTTTTTCTCTAACTGATTTTCAACTCCAGTTTTGTATTACATAAACGTTTTTATTTCTCCACCCTTACTGTTTAGTAAAAAGACATAACACTATCTAGTGCAATCATCAATAAAAGTTATAAAATACTTTTTTTCCACCATGTGATGGTGTTGACTTCATATCACAAATGTCAGTGTAGATTAAGGCTAAGGGATTGGAATTTCTTTTGACGGACTTATACGAATACTTAGCATACTTTGATTCCACACAAGTTTGACACTTTGATTTATTGCACTATAAGTTTGGCAAAACTTCTAAGTTAATAAGTTTTCATAATGTTTTGTAATTAACATGGCCTAGTCATTCATGCCACAAATTGGGAGACTCAAGCAAGTAAGAAGAATTTGAACTCTTATTGATTTCAATATTCATTACATTCATTTTGAATAGGCCCTCATTGAGGTAGCCTTTTCCTACATACACTTCTCCTTTACTAAGTACAATTTTTCCAAAAACAAATACACATTTGAATTCATTCTTGTCTAGAAGTGAAGCAGAAATCAAATTCTCTCATAACTCATGAACATATAAGACATTGTTAAGTGTCAACACTTTATCGGAAGTCATCTTCAAGCACACTTTTCCTGTTTCTTCCACTTTTGCAGTAGCGGAGTTTGCCATGTTGATCTTTTCTTCTACTTGATATGGAGCGAAGGTCGAAAACAACTCCTTGTTAGCACAAACATGGCAGGTGGCATCAGAATTCATCCACCATTCGAGAGGATTTCCCACCAAGTTGCATTCGGCAAGCATAGCACACAGATCATCTATTTCTTTCTTAGACTCAGCCAAATTTGCTTGGTCCTTCTTCTTCTGTTTCTTCAGGGCACGATAATCCATAGACTTATGACCTATCTTGCCACAGTTGAATCACTTTCCCTTGAACTTATTCTTGGGTTGTTTGCTTTTATTTCCAGCTTTTTTTCATTTTTTTAGAGTTGTTTTGGTCATTTTCTACAATGTTTGCTCCACTCATTGCAGAATTGCCTCGTGACCTTCTTTCTGCAGCCTTATTATCTTGTTCAATGTGTAGTTGTACACTCAGATCTTCAACTAACATCTCCTTACGTTTGTGTTTCAAATAGTTTTTGAAGTCTTTCCACATAGGTGGTAGCTTCTCTATTATTGCTGCTACTTGAAATGCTTCATTCACAATCAACCCTACAATAAAGTTCAAGTGAATACTAAGAACATTTTAAAATTGTTTAACAACGGTATTTGTCAAAATCATATGTTCTGCTAGGAGATCATGGATGATCACTTGCAGTCCTGCACTTGTGAAACAACAGACTTGTTGTCTATCATTTTGTACTCCAGGAATCTTGCAACAAAGAACTTTTTAGTTCAGGCATCCTCTGTCTTGTACTTCCGTTCTAGTGCTTTCTATAACTCTTTTGCAGTCTTGGTTCCGCTATACACATTGTAAAGGTCATCTTGGAGACCATTCAAGATATAATTCCTGCAAAGGAAATCTGAGTGTTTCCAAGCCTCTACAATCACGAAGCGTTCTTTTTCAGGGGTTCCCTCGGGCACCTCTAGAGCTTCCTCAATAGTGAACCTTTGAAGACAGAGAGTTGTGAGGTAGAAGAATATTTTCTGCTGCCATTTCTTGAAGTAAATACCAGCGAACTTTTCGGGTTTGTCCGCCGGTTTCATAGCTTGCGGAGCATTAGTACGATTCGCCGTGGCAATACTAGTTTCCGCCATAGTTGTTCTAGCATCATGCATTTGACTATCAGTTGTCATAATTTTTCTGTCACCACAAGACAGTACCTTTAGTATATCGAAATACTTATTAAAAAATTGCAGCAACTTTAAACACTTCTTGTTTTTATTTTAACGATGAAGTTTTTATGACTTTCAATCTTCAATCGAGTGATCTTTAACTTGTGATGAAGATTTTATGTCTTCAAATCACTAGTTAAGTTCAAACGGAGTAGAAAGCTTAAAGCTTTAATCTCCAAAAACAAGCTATACAGATTTCGAAAGGTTTATTCCTTAAGATTGTTATTTCAATGTTGTCGGGTATAAGAATCTGTATATTTATATATGCAACAATAACTTCAACACAAGTTCAAGTCTAAAACAAGAACACTCATGAAGTTCTTTTAACACCTTCAACACAAGAGTACGAATAATCTA
>NW_025862020.1:0-1020 GCF_002878395.1 Capsicum annuum
AAGTAGATCAACAATAATGTTTTATTCCGATATTCAAATTGCATAAAACCAATTTCATTAGAAAAATGATTCTCATATCTTTCTGTTGATATATAGTATCTCACCCAGATCATTGTGTACGAGGATCTATGATCATTTGAAGTTGACCCAAAAATTCACTTTTGTTAGGCTAAAGTAGATCGACCATAACTTTTTGCTCCGATAGACAAATTGGATGAAACCAATTTCATTGAAAAGAGGACTTTCAGAGATTTCCATTTATATATAGTAGATCACCCAGATCATTATGTACAAGGTGTTATGATCGTTTAAAGTTGGAGCAAAAATACGCCTGGCCTCAGTACTTTTTCCTGCACGTTTTACTGTTTACTACTATTCACAGTTCGATCGAAATGTTCATAACTCGTCGCTCGGGTGTCCATTTTAGATGGTCCACATATCATTGGAAATCTTATTTGATACTCTACGCAATGGTGGGTCTTATTCTAAGGCATTTCACACGAAAAATTAATAATTCATTTTAGAAGATAGAACCCAACACGTTTATGCACAAAATTTCAACAAAAAATTTCCCGGGTTATTATAAGGATCCATAGGGATTCTTGGATAAAATGGAAAAGATATTTTGGGTGATGTAGGCTACTAGTATTGAAAGGGTAAACACTGTAGCTTATCAGCTCAAAGAGGTTGCATATTAGTGGTATGAAGAGTAGTACAAGGATAGGGGTGATGTAGAAGAATAAGTCTTGTGGGGTGCTTTTTCTAAGTCCTTCTTAGATTTATTCTTTCCTCAGAGTTGAGAGATGAAAATATGAAGGAGTTGTGAACCTTAAGAAGGGGAGGAATTCTGTCAAGGAATATGCCTTGAAGTTTCACCAATTGTCAAGGTATGCTTCATATTTAGATATTGACATATAGGCAAGAATGAGGAAGTTCGCTTTTTAATTGAATCGGGATCTGATTTTGGAGATCCAGACTACCTTATTGATTAAATATATGCATATCTCTAGGTTGATTGTT
>NW_025862021.1:0-2402 GCF_002878395.1 Capsicum annuum
TTGAACTGTTGGTGACACTTAATAGACTGTCATCGATGCTGACCCATGTCAATCTCATGTAAAAAATATACTTGTGCTTTGAGGGTCCATCGATTTATTTGGTCTATCGTAGACCTATACTTTAGGTCGTGCATCGACTACTCTCTTGATCATTCGTAGATCACATAGATCTATGTACGTGGTTATAGACCCTCACTTTTATGTTGTTTAAAAATGAATAATTAAATAAAAAATAAATAAATTGTGAATTTATATACATATGAAGAAGTTTAAACAAGTCACATGATCTTGTTAGAGCTTATACAAATTGGGGTGGTGATTGAAGGATTATGTGGATGGATAGTGGTTGAACAATCAACATCCTCTAAGTAATATTTTTCAAAGCGCAAGTATGTTTTGAGGATATTGATTGCATTTGATGACTACCCATCCATATACTCTTTTGATTTGGGGGTGGTCATTGAAGGAGTGTGTAGATGAATAGGCATCAAATATAACCAATATCTTCAAAACATACTTGTGCTTTGACAAACATTACTCTTAGGATATTGTTTGTTTAATCACTACTCATCCACACACACCTTAATTCACTACCCCTGATTTTTATAAGCTCTAATATGATTATGTGACTTGTTTAAACTCACTCATATGTGTAGAATTTCACACTACATTTATTTTTTATTTATTTATTCATTTTTAAAGAACATGCTAGTAAGGGTCTATAATCATGTACATACATATACGAGATCTACCAATGATCCCGAGATCAGTCGATACACTGCCTACAGTGTAAGTCTACGATAGACCAATTGAATCGACAGGCTCTTAAAGCACAAGTATTTTTTTACTTAATTATTTTCTTTTTAAACATGTTATTGAGGGTCCATCGATTACGAGTGTCTACGGTAGACTTTAATATCTCGCTGATGATTGACATAGGTCATGATCGATGACAGTCTATTAAGTGTCACCAACAATTCAAAAACTACAATTACTGTTCCAATGGTAACAAACAGCTAATTTTATATTCCTTCAATATTAACACTTCTTCTTACTTCATATATAAAGTCCTCCTTCCCTCATTATTTTATTTCATCCACTTTATTTTTATTTTAAAATTCTATAATGTCTCAAGCATTTCAAACATCAAATTCTAAAAAGACTCTAATTTATCATTGTGGAAATGCGGTTGTCTTAAGGACAATATGCACGGACTCAAATTCAGGTCTCAAATTTTATAGCCGTGTAATTGGTTTTAGCCAAAGAAAAGGAGAATGACCTAAAAATGATGTTATGTGGTATAATGCTAGTATTCGTTGTTTGGAAAGGTGTAACATGGATGTAGTGAGATTGAATAAATAAAAACACACATATTTTTCTATAATATTAATACTGTTTTTAATAGAATCATAGCTGATCAAATTACACATCAACTTAAAATCGAGTAGCATAGTAATGATAGACTATGGTAACAGTATACAAAAGATTAAATATGTATTCTATGAAGTCAATCATACACTGTATCAGTTAACACAACACAATGTATATTAAAATTTCATGCAACAATACAGTTTGATAAAAACAGATTCAGTGCAGAATCATAACAATTTTCATAAAATAAAAAAATGTTTGTCATATCCTAACAACAAATCATTCAACTCCATTGTTTCTAACAAAAAAAATCTTGAACATTGACAATATTAGCATTCAAATGTCTTTTTCCTCATCATCACAAATGTTATCATTGATGAAATCAATGATATCCAAGACCACATTATTTTTGTCTGCTTCTTCTTTTTCTTATTTCTGTCCATCTTTTTTGTCTTCTCTTTCTTCTTTGTCTGCTGCTTCTTCCTTTTCATCTTCAACTTCTTCTTCAACAATTCTGTCATTGTCAATTTATAGACCACAAGTCTATTAACAGAAACAATTCAATGCTCAAATGAAAAAGTCAAAATAACTAAGAATTACCCCACTATAAACAATTCACAGCGAGATGAACGAAAAATTTTCAATCAAACATGTAGTATCAAAACTCAACTATTGCTACAAATCAAACTAATTAGCTATTAATCTTTTAATTTTGACTATTTAATCAATAATATTTTAAAAGAATTCCATAAACATAAATATTAATTTCATAGACCACAAGTCTACGACAGATCAGTTCACTGCTCGAATCAAATAGCCAAAATAACTCATAAATTAACAATTATCTCACCATTCAACACTGCAGTGCTTAAAAAATACCAGAACTAAAGGAAAATTCCTTAACAAAAATTTCGAAATTCAACACTATGATCGGCAAAAAAAATCTATCGAAACTGTCGAATCAAAACTCAATCATTGCTCCAGAATCAAACTAATTACCTATAAAATTCTCATATTTTAACTATTTAATC
>NW_025862022.1:0-1891 GCF_002878395.1 Capsicum annuum
ATTTACATTATGAGAATTGATATTCTTGATGAACTGAAAGTGATTGACAAATTATATGATGACTTATATGTGTTATTGTACTTATTTAATCCTCTCATGATTATGATGATTTTCTTCGGGCTATGTGAGTCTTTCATACATCCTGCATATTTCTTATAAATATTTATGATGATGATGTTTATACAACTGCATACACCTCTATATACTCAGTTCCTTTCCATGGTACTGACCCACATCTTTGGATGTGGGTTGCATTTTCTCGGAATGTAGATTTAGGTGCTCAGTTCCAGGTTTGACAGTGATTCTTTGAGCACGCTGTTCTATATATTCTATTATGGTGAGTCCTCATATTCCGAGGATATGATGTCTGATGTTGCTTTCACGGAATTATTTATATTTGATAATTGAGTATGAGTCAGTTGGGGTATGTCTCAATGGCTCGCTGGTTTTATTGATTTTCTTAGAGGCTTGTCAGACTAGTATAGATGTTGGGAGTTGACTAATAAGTCATATTTTGTTATCTTTCTGAAATTTTTTTATTCTTGGATGATGATTACTCTGTTGATATTTGAGGGTTATTTATGAAAACCCCATTGATTTGTGTTGAACTGAATGAAAATGGATCAAAGGGTTAGCTTGGGACTACTTGTAGCCTCAAGCACCGTGTGACGCTTCGAGACTCATTTTTGGGGTGTTACAACCTTGGTTTCAGAGCCTAAAGTTTTAAGGCATCCTAGGGAGACTGACAAGCCGTGTTAAATAGAGTCTTGATCATCGGTGTGTAGCGCGCCACATCTATGAGCAAGAGGCTACAAGAAGTTTTGGGAAAAAGTATGATTCTTTTTTTTAGAAGTCTATCGTGCTAGAAATGTCCTGTTACCGTTCTTCATAGAGTCTTGTTGGCTGATCTGATTGAGTTAGACATAGTAGATTTTGATGTGATTCTGGGTATGGACTGGCTGTATTCTTCTTATGCCTCTATTGATTGTCGGACCCGAGTGGTCAAGTTTCAGCTTTCGGGTGCATCCGTGTTTGAGTGGTCTGGGAATTCTGTGTCACCTAAGAGTCATTTTATCTCTTACCTCAAAGCTAGATAGTTTATTTCCAAGGGGTGTATTTACCATTTGGTTAGAGTTAAAGACACTAAGTCTGAGATTCCAACTCTCCAGTCTGTTAATGTCGTTAATGAGTTTTCTGATGTCTTTCCGGATGATCTCCTAGGGATGCCTCCTGATAGAGAGATAGAGTTTGGGATTGATCTTCGTCCTGATACTCAGCCCATTTCTATTCCTCCTTACCGTATGGCCCCTGCAGAACTTAAGGAGTTGAAAGAGCAACTTAAAGATCTACTAGATATGGGTTTCATAAGGCCCAGTATTTCTCCTTGGGGTGCTCCTGTGTTGTTTGTAAGAAAGAAAGATGACTCTTTGCGTATGTGCATTGATTACCGCTAACTGAATAAAGTCACCGTAAAAAATAAGTACCCCCTTCTGAGAATAGATGATTTGTTTGACCAATTGCAAGGTGCAAGTTATTTCTCAAAGATAGACCTTTGTTCTGGCTATCATCAACTCAAATTTAGGGAATGTGACATCCCAAAAATAACTTTTCGAACTCGTTATGGCTATTTTGAGTTTCTTGTTATGTCTTTCGGGTTAACTAATGCCCCAGCAGCTTTCATGGACCTCATGAATCGAGTGTTCAGACCATATCTGGATATGTTTGTCATACTGTTCATCGATGATATACTGGTGTACTCTCGTAGTAAGGATGAACATTCTGATCATCTCCAAACTGTCTTGCAAACCCTTAGAGATCACAAGTTGTTTGCCAAGTTCAGCAAATGTGAGTTTTGCCTAAGGTCAGTTGCTTTTCTGGGTCATATCATTTC
>NW_025862023.1:0-4070 GCF_002878395.1 Capsicum annuum
GAAGTGTGATGTAGCTAAATTTGTTTCCAAGTGTTGGAATTGCCAACAAGTTAAAGTAGAGCATATGAGGCCCAGTGGCATTTCCCAAGAGATAGTTTTTTGCCTTTATGGAAGTGGGAGATGATCAATATGGATTTCATTACAGGACCTTCGAAATCCTGAAACCAGTATGATTTTATTTGGGTAATTGTGGACCGATTGACCAAGTCAGCTCACTTTCTACCTATCAGGACTAACTATTCCGGAGAAGATTATGCTAAGTTGTTCATTGCAGAAGTTGTTCATTTGCATGGAGCACCTTTTTCCATCATATCTGACCGGGGTACATAGTTTTCTTCACAGTTTTGGAGATCTTTTCAGAAGGGTTTAGGTACCCAGGTGAACCTGAGTACAACCTTTCATCCTCAGACATATGGACAAGCTGAGCGCACCATTCAAACCCTTGAGGATATATTAAGTGCCTGCATGTTTGACTTTAAAGGTAGTTGGGTAGAGCACTTGCCATTGATAGAGTTTGCTTATAATAATAGCTACTATGCCAGTATTAAGATGGCACAATTTGATGTATTGTATGGGAGAAGATATAGATTACCAATTGGGTGGTAGTATGAAGTGGATGAAACACAGTTGTTTGGGCCTGATCTTGTTCACCAGGAAATGGAGGACGTGAAAATCATTAGAGAACGACTTAAGACAACCCAAAGTTGACAGAAGTCCTATGCTAATTTTAGAAGAAGGGACTTAGATTTTGAGGTTGATGATTGGGTGTTCCTCAAGGTCTCTCCTATAAAAGGGGTCACGCATTTTAGAAAGAAGGGTAAGTTGAGCCCTCGATATATAGGGCCATACCAGATTTTGAGAAGGATAGGTGGGGTTGTATATGAGTTAGAGTTTCTTCCAAGTTTTGGTTTCGTTCATCCGGTGTTACATGTATCCATGTTGAAGAAGTGTATTGGAGACCATTCTCTAGTGTTACACGTAGAAGAGATCAGAGTGTTAGACTCCCTATCCTATGAGGAAGAGCCGATTGTAATCTTAGATCGCCAAGTTTAGAAGTTGAGAAGCAAAGAGATAGTTACGGTGTTATGGAAAAATCAAAAAGTTGAAGAAGCTACTTGGGAATCAGAAAATGACATGCAAGAAAGATATCCCAACCTTTTTGATCCGGTGGATGAAGAAGCGAACGGTACAACCTTTGCTTTATTCTTTTCATGTTCTTAGTATGCTTGAATAGTGCTTGTCTGAGTTTTGCGTCATCATTCGGGGACGAATGATCCCAAGGGCGGATATTGTAACGCCCCACAAAAGTCGTGCATGTGTTAGCTCCTAGTGGTATGTCCATAGAGTTGAAAACTTGAAATTTTTCTAAGTGTAAAATGGACTTAGTACATTTTGAACTTCCAATTGTCGGGGATTTTATTTTCGACCTTCCCGACCTCCGTTTCTTGATTTTTTTTATTTTTATGTGATCGGGCAAGTCAAGAGTACGTTTCGGACAAGTTTTAGAATTTTCAGACCGCATTTAGACCTTATTTGGAGTACCAAAATAGTGGACTAATGCAATCTTAGCGCGCCGCGTCGCCCATCACGTTGGTTAATTTTTATCAAGGAAATGCCAGGAAAAATGTATTGAGGCTTGGCGCGATTAAGGTGCGATACATAGAGCATCACATTGATGACCTGACGCGCCGCGTTGCCTGTAGCGTCGATGCCCAGTTATTTTAGCATTTAAAAATCCGCATCTGGGCAACTGGGTAATTTTTCCCATATTATAATACGCCCAAACACAGGATTTTTATCCTAAAGGACCACTTTATTCATATATTCACCGAAAACAACCAAGAACGCATTCAAGGATTTCAAACAATAATTCCAAATAACTCAAGATTCAACCGTGGGTTTTCGAGACTGATTGAAGATTTGGAATCCCCAAATTGTAGACTTTAAGAATCATTCATTAATTTCCTACTTTGAGGTACATGGGATTTATCCTAAAAACTACATGGGCTTGAAACTGTTAGAACATGATTTTAAGATTTTTAAGCATGAATTTCAAAGGGGTTTTGAAATCTATGTTCTAAATTACGTACTCTGAATATTTTAATGTTACTATTGTTTTGACCTTGTAGTCGTATCCCCTAAATTGATTTACATGTATACGTATATGTATGGAATTTGAGAGCATAAATTATGAACTCCCTCTCTTGTACTGAATTAAAGATTAAAGTTTTGTTGGAAAAGAGTTGAAATACATGTTTTGTGATTTGAAAGATATTTTCTCAATGTCCTAGTACTTGAATATGATTTCAAATTATTGAGAGGGTGTTCTTGATATAACTATGTTGATGTTAAAGAGAAAGAATTGCATGATATTGAGACTTTTAACATGACCACCTTTGTTTACTGAATCATTTATAAAGAAGAGTTAATTGCATGATTTTATATTCGTTTCTTAAAAGAATTATTTATATGGTGCTCCTGGATTCAATGATTTTGAGAACCGAGATATAATAAGATAATAATGGCTTAGAGATATGACTTGCAAGTCAATAGTATGACGATACCTTATGAATGTATGCCATATCAGAGCATGTTAATAGAGTATGTTTTCAGAGAACGCATGTTTTGAAAGAGTAAGAAAATAGGCTTAAAGAGGGTTACGTGGTTACCCAAAAAGGCTTGAGTTCAAGTAACTCTTAGCCTAAAACCATATTTGCTGATATGGGTATATTGTTATTGTACGCTATCAACGGTCATGTGGCATAGTAGAGACAGAGACTCCAACCTTTGCGGCATACTTGGGTTGGGGGCTTGACTACCGAGTTAATGGCAGTTTCTATATAACCCATAGAATTTTCAGAGTTGTAGGGTATACCACCTAGCTCAGAAGTAAAACAAAGAGTGTCACAGAGTTCAGATGATTTTTTAGTCTTTCAAAAATACCCATGTGATTTCTTATTATATAACATATTTACGAACTGATTTAAATTGCTCTCATATATGTTGAATATAAACTACTATTTTGGATTTTCTCTGCATACCAGTACAATTGTATCAAACCCTACCTCCCAGGTTTGGAGGCTCAATCTAGGGCTTTGGCTAATCAGTTGAGAATCTAGGGAGAAGTGATTCGTGCAGGGGTGAGCCTTCTTTGTTCCAGAAGGCCTGTTATTTCAGATTTTGTTATTTCATTGTTTTGGTCTACTGGGGGCCTTGTCCCAGTTTTCAGACAACTTTGTTTCAATTTGTAGTAGAGATTTTGCAGACCGAGAGTTAGACAGTATTCAGATGTCATTAAATTACAAGTTTCAGTATTATAATTTGAATTCAGAATGACCATGTTTTCGTATTAGATTTTCATTTCTGCATTCTCTTTTATTAGATGAATGTTATGCATTATTACCAGATAGATAGAGAAGGACTTCCAGGCCTTGATGGTTCAGGATGTCCATCATGGCCAGACCCTAGTTCGGGTCGTGACATAAACTCACGGACAACACAGGCAGAATCTAAGGAAGGAGGAAAAACGACACCGGTGTAACGAATATAGACCAAGTAAAATAAATATCTCCTCTCAACCAATTTACGAGACTGAACATAAGATATAATTCTCCTAGGATCCGAATAAAGTGAACCCTTCCAAGCTATCTATGTCACATCAACTAAAGCTAAAGCCACAGTCTTAGCAAAACAATCTAAGACGATATGATAAGGAGCCAACCAATCCATACCCAAAATAACATCAAAATTGACCATATCTAACACAATTAAGTTTACCAAAGTCTCATGCCCAACAAAAGTCATAACATAAGATCGGTACACTCAATCCGCTACTAAAGATTCACCTACCAGTGTAGATACAAGAATATGCATAGAAAGAGGCTCACTAACATAATCAAAACTCAAAGCAAAATGCACAGACACATAGGAGAATGTTGATCGGGGATCAAATAATAAAGATGTAGGCCTGAAACAAACGAGGAAGATACCTGTAATCACAACATCAGAAGCCTCTGCCTCAGGTCTAGCTGGTATAACATAACACTGACCACAACCATCTGCTAGTAGTA
>NW_025862024.1:0-2456 GCF_002878395.1 Capsicum annuum
TTTTTTTAATGACCCTATTTTTGATACTCTTCTCTTTTCTTTTCTTTCCTTTTGGACATATTTTTTTTCTTGACACTTTTCTTTTGAGTTTTACTGACTCTATTTTGATTCCAAAAGAGGGGTATGAAAGAAAATAGGACTAAAGCTCAAATGAGGTAAACAAAGGATGACACAATGTTTGGATAGCAGAATGAAATGCCTTCGTCATATCAATCCTTAAAAATGCAAGTACATATCATGCAATATGAAAGTGAAAGATGAAGATCATTTGTGACATCTTTTACAACATTAACTTTGGCTGAGTCTATGCGTCACTATTTCTTCTCCTCTTTTCTAGCATACAACTCCACTTTTGTTGCATATTCCTCACCTTGAATGAATCATGATTTTGTGGAGCTGATTTTCATTCTATTCACGCAGCCACTATTTTACCTAATTGAGACATGTCTTTCAATTGATAACCAAGTTATTCTTGTGATTCTCAAAATAAGTTCCTTAATTTTCAAAGAAGGCTTCAACTTGTCACCAAATGTCTCAGCACTCTACCTATTTACTCAGATGTTCTCTTTTACTAACTTAAACCTCTGATTCAATGTCTCATGGTTAAATTGGCTTTTAAGATCTGACTAAAAATTTTGCTAGCGTGTGATATCACTAGAATCAATATAAAATGCTCTATGTGAAGAAACCAAACAAATAACACATATTTAAAACACTAAAGAAAAAGGGACACTTCGGTTAGTTGAAATAAAAGAGAAAGGGGTTTGAACATAAACGACAAAGGGACAAAACAAGATGGATCCCAAACTACAACCTTGAAATAATTCAGAAAATAGAAAATAAAACAAAACAAACTACCAAACCTCTTCCTAGTAGGGAGAGGGGTGACTTCTCAATTTCTCAATTTGACAACTTCGCCACTGATTTGTATATTAGCATGACTAGAGCTTCCCACACTGTCAATGTTCTGCACCATAATTGATCCATCTTGAATCATCTTTTCAATTTCTCTTTTCAAATCTCGGCAATCTTTAATACTATGACCCCGAGAATGAGAATGATATGCATATCGTGTATTAGGATCAAAATTTCTTGAATAGGGATTAAGAGTGTACCCAAGGAGAGGAGTGATCATGCCCCATTGTGCCAATCTCTAAAATAAGCTGGCATACGACTCTCCAATTAGTGTAAAGCTATCTCTCGATATCTGCCTCATTTTATTTTTTGGCTTGAATCCAAAATCGGGCCTAGAAGGGGTTTGGTAGGTTTATGGAGTCGGAGGGTGACTCTGAGGAGTTGGTGCACGCCATTGTGAGTAAGGAGATATTTGAAGATATGGTTGTGCGTAGTATACTAGATATAGAGGAGGGGAAATAGAGTATAATGGATTTTGGGAGGGATTATAGAGAGCTTGGGTATGAACTTGGGCCTGAGACTGATGACAACGACGACATCGTTTTCTTGGATGTGCTCGTTCTCCAGCTACAATAGCAGTGCCATCTTTCTCATTCTTCTTCCCTCCAGGTTCCCTTAATTGATTGCAATATTGTCCCAAATATTTCACAAATTCCTCGTGATCATCTTTCTCCTCAAATTTTGACATCTCAAAGATTGGAGGGAGATTAGTATTTAAAGGCATGCCCTAGTCTTTTTATGAAACATCTTCTTTACCTGCAGGTCCTAAAAAAATTTTCATAGCATTTTCTGCACTTTTCATCTTTCCAACAATTTTCTTTGACTCTTCTAGTACACTGGACTTCTTGTTAAGAAATTTTGGTGGTCCAGTTAACTTAAAAGAAAGCTCAGGAGTACAACAATGATCAACAAGAGTATTGAATATAGGTTCACTAGCATTATGGGGACGCACAACCATTGGGCGAGCAGATATAGAAGTCCCAGTAGAGGATTGAGCAACAAGATCACAGACGACATGTGGTGTTGTGAATATAGCAGGTTTATGCTGAGGATCTAGAGGAAAAGTGGTGGAAGTATTGAGGTCCATTTGACGTGGAATGGATTCTGAGGCATGCTGTGGTGCATCAACAATAGTAGGAAACTGACTTTGCAATTTTGGTGGAAGACTCAAGGTATTTGCAGGGTCAAAAGTAGGGAACGGAGATGGAGGCAGCCCACTGGCCCAAGCGCGGTACATTTCCATTATTTGTTCTCTTAGTCTCAAATTCTCTTCCTTTAAACTCTCAATTTCCTGGTGCCACTATTTATATCTTTGTTGGACACAACTAAACCTTCCTTGGATTTGGTGTGATATGGAGGACCATCCAGGAAGCCACAAACCAACCACCTTAAACTACCTGAATAAGAGGCAACAACTATGTTAGAGTTTAACATTTTTCCAAACCTCTCTTTTTTTTTAAAAAAATATCACCGAACTCAAGAAGGGAGCCTACTTATCTCACCCCCGAGAGGGGAGAATCAGGTGTGCGTAGTTCGTGAAG
>NW_025862025.1:0-2320 GCF_002878395.1 Capsicum annuum
ATGATGAGCTTGATGTTGATCAAATCTTGGAGATTTCCCAACCAACCGAACCAACCATGAGGAATGATACCAAGATTGGGGAAATGGTGCTAGAGGCAAAATAAAAAATCAAGCACAATCCTTTTGAAGACTGTAGTCCATTTCGGGGTAAAGATACTAATAGAGATGCTAATCCAAAAGTAAGAGTTAGTCCTCATTCGAACCACTTTTCAATATTATGCTTGGTGGATGTGATGAAAGTCGAATCACCCAAGCAAATGATGAATTTTTAAAAGGAGAAAAATTCTTATATTTTGGAGTTTATCTTTCCAAAAGGCTATACCACAACTCCAATCATAAAAGCCAAGAATCTTAAATATCGATGTCCATTTAGTGTCTTTTTAAGATCCTCATGGCTTCCTAATGAGCCCACATGAAAGTTTGATGCAAAATTAGGAAAACGGTTCAAGTCTTTGAAGTGGCGTGATAGAATATTCCTTATCATGGCCTCACCTTTTCCCAATGGACCTAAAAGAAGTAAGGATCAAGAGATGGACCGATAATTCAAATCTTCTAAGTAGAGAGATAAAGGATGACTGAATGATGTCGTGCCGCGACACTAAATTAGGCGCTTCTTGGGAGGCAACCCAAGGTATTTTGTTGTTTGTATTTGTATTATGTGATTGACATCAGATCTTTACACCCATGGTTCCACAAGTATGTTTTTGACTCTCTTGTTTTGGTTTGACTCATTGGGGATAATGTATGATTATGAGTTGAGGGTGGGACTACTTGTGGGTGCTGATGTCCTCTTGGGGTTTTTTTTGTGCATCTTTTCCCCAGAGTCTTGTTTCTAGTAGAGGCGGCATATTTAGGCATCTTGTGATTTGTTGTAAAATATTGTAGTTGACTAGGAGAAATACAAGTACCTTAGGAATTTAACATGTTTTTGTGATTTTTGAGCACCTCTCCAATGGACTGAGTATTTAACTATGTGAATTGCATCTGATTTTGACCACTGTACATCTTTGTATGACATTAGTTTTAGTGACATAGTAATCATTGCTAAATAGCTGCATGAACTGAATGAGTAGTAGCTTGTGATATACTTATGTGCCAAGTGTGTGTGAGATCTTACTCCGTTCCCATTGTATGTTGAAATCCAAAACTTGCCCGGTTAGTCTTACCTTGGTTGAAGGATAGGGGTTAGGAAAGGATCATAGGCCATTTTGATATTAGCTCACTTTTAGCCTAAATAACCTTTCCTGCATGTAGAATATCCCTTGATCCCTGCTTTGATCTTGATTAACCTATATTCTTTTTATGACACCTGTCACTTTTCCAATTTATATCATAAGGAACCTATTTTAGCCGTGGTCCTCCTTGGACACTGTGCACCTTGACTTAGGCAAATGACCTAAGTTGAAGGTGACTATCATAGGGGTGCATAATGTAAAATGAGTAGGAAGAAAGGTAGAGTAAAAGAAAATAATAAAAAGTTGAGTGCAATAGAAAAGAGAAAGAAAAATAAAAGTTGTGAAAAAAAAGTAATTGAGAAAAGACTACACCCATCCTAAATAATTGTGATCAAGAAATGAGAAGAGCAAAAAAGGCTAATGAGTGAAACCCCAAAAAGCTAGTATAGTGTCAAGGGGGCTTAATCACTTTAAATACCATCGAGTATCATACCAACCCCTAGCCTAAATTACAAGCCTAAAAGAAGTCCTATTGTGATCCTAGCTCACCTATCTGAAGATCTGGGTAATGAAAATAAGCGCTAGCCTATGGTACTTGGTATACGCTAATTGGAACTTTGTTGTGAGAGTGAGTTTTTTGATTGTCCCTATGGTTACATATATAATTCCTGATATGAGATTAGGGGGATTTCTTTACTGTGAGGGCACACTGGTTACATTGCTAGTTACTAACTTGTTCGGGTAGTGTAATACTGGTCTATGTATGGTTGTTATAGCTGAATTGGTGCCATATCTTCATTCTTATGTGTTGCATTGGTGTTCTTCATTGTACTTAAATTAACTAACTTTGGAGATGGTGAAAGTGTTTTGAGATAATATGGATAACTGACTGCCAAATTTGCTTTGTATTCTCTTAGTTGTGCTGAGTTGCTTGAGGACAAACAATTGTTTTAAGTTGAGGGTGTTGATGTGCGAGCTAATGCTAACACATTTGAGGCTTTTAACTAAGAATAATTGCGATGTCTTAAGCAACTTTTGTCATTTTTGATTGTTTATATTTGATTTTGCAGTAGAAGCTAAGATGCTAGAAAACCAACAAGAATAGAAGCAAATGAGCTGTAATCTGAAGTAAATAAAGGCGAAGT
>NW_025862026.1:0-1804 GCF_002878395.1 Capsicum annuum
TGCAAATTCATGTAAATGAATAATAGAAATTAAATCTTTAGGCACAAAAACAAAAGGAGTGTTCTTGTTCAAACCCCACATACCTTGATTATGTATTAGAATGAAGAAATTTGTTATATACTCCTTTTCCACTTCTTGGGTTAGGGTTCTTGAAGTTTTTGACTTGGGTACCTTGAATCTTGAACCAATTTGTGAAATTTATGGTTGGATTCTTGACGTTCTTGAAAGATTTGGATTGGATTTGGAGAGAGAAACCCTAGTATTCTTGATGAAATAGAAGAAGAATGAAGTTTTCTTCTTTACTTGGATATATATAAAGGGTCAAAATGGGTGGAAAAGACCAAAATACCCATTTAAAAATGCCCCTTAATTGCTGAAAAAAATGATGAGCACATCCCTGACAGGCCGTCAAACCCATGATAAGCCATCACAAAATATCGTTACAAAAGGGTCAATTTTTTTATTTTCTTCCTAAGGCTAACGACGTCATCAGAAATTTCATAAGAAAGTGAAGACATCGGCAGAAATGGCGTCAAAAACGTGATAGCCCGTCAGAAACGTTGTCAGCCTTTTCCAGATTAATATGCTGGAGTAAAATCAGTATAACTCTTTTCTCCGATATTGGATTTTGGCGAAATTGGTATAGTTGGAAAGGTAATTCAATTATATATATTTTGATAGGTCATGAGATTAAAAATTCCAAGTATAATGAGAGATATGCTCGTTTAAAGTTGACTATACCAATATTCTTCCCAAGAATTCAATCGGTAAGGAATGTTTTGATTCACCCAATTGTTAGGACATATTTAAGGCCTTAATACACAACATCGTTGATCAGAAAACAAACCAAAAGATTATAATTTATTTCTCGTGATCTTGATTCATAGTTTCACTATTGGTTAGAGTCTCGGCGTATTACAATATCTCCCCCTTGAAAACATTCGCCCTCGAATATTGCTAGATAGGCCAAGAACAAAAGAAAATGAGGAAGTATAGCTGGAACGACTCACTAAAAGGGTTTACTTCATTCTAAACTTTTGAGTACTTCACAAAATGCATGAATCACAGAGAGAATAACCATATAGCTGAATGCACTGTATTAGAAGTAAACTGGATTAAGGAAGAATAGCACCTTAGGCTTGATTTCAACTCGCGGAGAAGAGATGAGGGTATCTGGTTCGTATAGCTTCCTCTGCTTCCCAAGTAGCACCCTCGATTGATTGATTTCGCCACAGAACTTTGACCAAGGGAACTTCCTTATTTCTTAGTCTAAGAACTTGATAATCTAGGATTTCAACCAAAACTTTATCATATGAAAGGCTATCCTTAACACCAAAACTTTCTGACGGATCAACAACAACAGAATCACCAATGTGCTTCTTAAGCATAGAAACGTGAATTACCGGATGGATAGATGACAACTCGGCAGGCAATTTTATCTCGTAAGCTGCTTTCCCAACACGATTCAAAAGTCTATAAGGGCCAACGTATCGGGGACTAAGCTTTCTTTTCTTACCAAATATTTTCACCCCCTTCATGGATGGAATCTTCAAGTACACCAGATCGTTAACCTTAAACTTAAGAGCTCTTCTTCTCACGTCTGCATATGACTTCTGATGACTATGGGTTGTCTTCAACCTTTCCCGAATCAGCTTAACTTTCTCTATAGCCTCAAACACAGCATCAGGTCTATTCACATCGGCTTCACCCACTTCAAACCAACCTATGGGTGATCTACATTGCCTTCCGTATAAAGAATCAAATGGAGCCATCCCAATGCTAGCATGAAAACCGTTGTTGTAAG
>NW_025862027.1:0-2984 GCF_002878395.1 Capsicum annuum
TTTTTTTTCAGATGATTTTGATGAGTTGAATTGTTGAAAATATTACGTATTGAGTCTTCATATCCTTGTCCAAATGTCGAGTCGGTTATGGTTCAATGCATTGATACCTTGTTGATGTTGAAAAAGATTGAAATGTTTTAAGTTGAAGTTGGGGTTAGAAATCCACAAATTGTTGATGAATTATAAATTGAGATATTTATTTTGGTCTTTATGATAGACCCTTGTGATGATGATAGTGGATTTCCTAACGCGTTTTGAGCTTGTTGGGGAGTATTACTTAGCACCGAGAGGGAAATTTGATATTTTTCCAAACCTATGTGCCACCGTAGGGTTGTTTGATGATGATATTATTGGCTAGAGAGCCTGATTGTAATTATTGTAGTTTTAAGGTCGTACTCCCTGGCAAAGAGTATAACGCTCCCGCCAACGGGGGTTTCAAACGTTGGTATTCCACATAACTCACGTGGGGTTGTCGGTTATAGGAAACTCCCCCGTCCATAAAAGTCATGTTTCTTGAATTACCGAGTCACTCCAAGATTTGAGTCAAAGAGTTGAGCTATTATGATGAATTATACCTATGATGAATTTTGACGATATGATAATTTATGATGATTTATCATAATTTATGATTTTTAATGATTTATATGGATTATGAGATTTTACCATTTGAACTATTTATTACGAAAGTATGAAGAGTATAATTTGATATAACTCAAGCCAAGTGAGTCATCATTGTCTATATGCATGTTTTCATAAAATTGATGATGTTATTTAAAATGTTGTATGCACCCCCACATACTCAGTACATTCTCTTTGTGTTGACCCTAATCTACTATTCTATTCAGTTGCAGCATCTGGTCAGCAAGTAAAGGAGTCCTTATAGTTCAAGGTCTGTGTTGGTTGTTTCAGTTTAGAGACACTGTATCTTCTTTTGTTGGCTATATTAAATGGGATGGTTGGGAGTCATGACCCGTTTATGTACAGGCAATACTAGTACAGGCTTCATAGACAGTAGTAGTGGTTGATGTATTCAGTCTCCTTCTTGTATATATATGTGTTAGTAGAATTGTCATCTTGTAATTCTAATAGTGTATTGAACATATTCTGTATTGAGATATTTTCAGCTTCATTCTCTTAGAATTATGTTTTAAATCAGCTGATTTTGAGTTATACCTATAAAAGGGTTAGCTTGGGGTCACTTGTGACCCTAAGCACCGTGTGGTGTCTCGGGACTTGATTTTTGGGGCGTTACAAACTTGGTACCAGAGCACAGAGTTCAAGTGTCCTAGGGTGTCTATGAAGCCATGTCTAGTAGAGTCTTGCAAAACGGTACGGAGACGTCTGTACTTTTCTTTGAGAGGCTATAAGGCATTTAGGAAAGGTTGTTGTTCTTTCAAGTCTTGAATCATGCAATAAGTTTAAACCAGATAAGCTACTAAATTTCTTTTCAGGATTTATAAGTGACAATTTGTACTTTTCTATCTATGTGCTATTCTTGAGATAGTATGAGCAGCAAGTCCCGGTTCTTTTCCTGATAATGTTTTCAGACTGATTAGCAAAATGTTTTAGAAGTCTCATAAAAGTGGCTTCAGAAGAGCCTCCCAGTGTGTTATAAGTTCTTGAAGTTTCATGTTATCTTCACTTTTTTATGACTTGTTCAGCTAAGACTGAGTGGATGCGTGTTCCTTGATCATAGAATATGGTATGCCAAGTTCCTATCTCCCGTAATCTTGCTATCATCATGCTGTTGAAAAAAAATGAAAGTCTAGTGAAGCCATGTGGGGCTCTTTCAATTCACTAGCACAACTGTTTTGTTATTCACCTCAAATTTTTTTTTTCAAAACTTATATTCAAAGCCTAGTGGAGCCGTGTGTGGCCTATTTCGATCCACTAGCAACTTGTAGTTCATCTTGTTCCTTGTGCTGGCTGAAAATGTGGGATTTGGAGGTGTAGTAATAAGAAGGATGGTAAGTGTGATTTGTTAAGCATAAGTATAGAGGAATCCGTTTTTGCATACCTTTAGGGTTAATAAGGAGTGATATATCCTTGTGTGTCAATTTTGTGATGTAGTTTGTTCGAGGTATGAAATGGGTGTGAACGGTATTTGAATGCCAGAGAGTATAGGTTAGTAATGGAAGTACTCGGTGGGTGAGTGTTATTAACTTATGCCGTTGCCAGGTTGCAAGAGGAAGTTAAGTTAAGACGTAGAGAGCTATGAACTAAGTTAAGTTGTGTACGAAGGATAGATAGTAGTGACGGGTGAAAGAAGGATGTGTTAATGGATTGTGAATAACATAAGCTATATGATTATGACCAATTATTATTGTTATAAAGTTTAAATGGGCTAGCATTTGTTGAGGATTGTTTTATAGTTTCTAAGTGGAAATTTCGTGCGAAAAGTTTTAAGTTATATTGTGTGCTAAAAGTTAAGTTTGAATGATTAGTGATCGTGAAGGTGACTGTGACGATTTATTGATTAATGGTATTAGTTGTTAGGAAGTGATCTAGTAGAATTGAATAGTAGATATAAGAGCCTAAGTTTGGTTGATTCGTGATTAAGTTTGATGTTGTGTTTATGATGAGAAAGTTCACCCAAGATATTATGGGTCTGCTTTAATTTCGAGGATTAGTGTATGACTGTAATGGTTGAGCTTCTTAGATGTGATTTTGATTCTTATGGTTTAAGAATATAAGTTTACAAGTGTGATTTTAATAAGCGATGACAGAGGCAGTGTGGTCTGTTAAGGATGAGAAAAATTTGAGTTGAGCGTTAGATTCTAAGATTGAAATTCCGAAGTTGAGCTGAAAGCGTTGAAGCTCTAGATGGTGTATGCTTATTTTGAGCTAAGTGGTAATGTGAAGTAAGATTGAGATTAAACTTTCATGTATATTGTGGTTAGTTGAAGTTTTAAGTGGTTATCTTGAGGGATTGTGGTGTACATGTTTCAGATTCTGGAAGCTAGTTATGCTTCAATTCGTAAACT
>NW_025862028.1:0-2084 GCF_002878395.1 Capsicum annuum
TATAATAACTAATTAGAAGTGATATAATAAAATTACTTTAAGAAAATACTTGTGAAAAAAGCATAAATAGGCATCATATAAGACATCAAGTTAATTTTAAAAATAAAAAATTATTATTTTTATTAAATATTATAATTTTTTAATACTTAAATAACTTAGAGTAATTAATTTGGGGTAATATAATCAAATTATGATTGAAGCAGCTGAAGCAGGCAACACAAGTAGGCATGTCGATTATTTTATATTTTTATTTAATATTACAAATTTTTAAATACTTAAATAACTTATAGTAATTAATTAAGGATAATATAGTAACATTACGATTGAAGCAGCTGAAGCAAGCAACACATGCCATAAATAACTTATAGTAATTAATTAGGGATAATATAGTAAAATTACGATGGAAACAGCTGAAACTTATAGTAATTAATTAGGGATAATATAGTAAAATTATGATTGAAGCAGCTGAAGCAAGCAACACAAGCAGACATGTCAAAGACGTGCCTGCTTATTGACACTTATTATACTAGTTACTAGAGAAAATTGAAGGAAAGGTGTCTTTTAAGTCTTGAATAAAGGATTGGTGACATTGACTGACAGATAGGGTCAAACATCATCAGAAAACTTGATTAAGTTAATTGTGGACTTGATTAATATTTTCAAAACTTTCTAGTCTTTTCAAAAATAGAAATTAACCCAACCCACACCCCTCTTCAATCCAAATTAACCACTCTCTCCTCTCTCTCGACAACTTCTCTCAACTCTCTCCCAACCAACAGTTCTATAAAATTTCTCCCTTCAACCCCCGACGACTTCTACCTCTGGCGACAAATAAATGGGCTTCGAGTTCCTCTCTTTTCTCCCTTCAAACCCCAGTGACTTCTACCTCCGGTGACAAATAGATGGGCTTCAAGTTCCCTTCTTCAATTCAAATCAACCTGTCTCTTATCACTCTCTCGACAACTTCTCTCAACTCTCTTCCAATTAACTGTTCTACAAATTTCTTATTTGAATCCTCAGCAACTTCAACGTCCAACTATAGATAGTTTGGCTTCGAGTTCCTTTTCAACTTCAACCTTCAATCGATGTGATAGCCCTGCTCTCCGGCCACAACAACTTTGAATTCTTCATCGTTCCTTTTCTTCTTTCACAGGTAAAAGTTTATGGCCCTTTTAATTTTGAAGAAAACGAGGAACTTGAGCCAACTTCTCTTATAGTATTGGTTAACAATTTCAATATTTGTTGCATTAATTTAAAATGCGATCTGAATAAAACCCTAATTTTTGGTATTTCTTCTCTTCTCTTTTCGAAGTGAATTATGATATTTTGTTGTTTGTCGCATTTTTTTGAAGTTTAATTTTTATTGTTTATGTTTATAAAAATAAAACAACAATTTGGATTGATTTGTTCTGTTCTTGTTCTTGGTAAAAATAGTGAAATTGTTGTTTTTTTGTTGAACAAAATCGTGCGATTATTTTTTATTTCCTTCGACAGATTACCCATCTAGTGCAACATATTAACCATCTAATACAACAGATTTATCATATGATGCAACAGATAAACCATCTGATGAACTATCACATTATAATTCTGATGTAACAGATTAATAATCTGATGCAACTAATTAACCATTTGGTGTAACGAAAGAACCATTAGATTAACGATCCGATGCAACAGATAAACCACATGTTAGATAAAATCCTATCAACTCTTCCTACAGGAAATGTCCAAGACTTAATTTTTCCAACTGATCATTCATCTGCCGTGATAGACGACCCTATGTTGGAAGAAATCTAAACAATATTGATCGTTGATAATTGTTTCAATAGATCACTCATGTGTTGAAACAGATGTGTGACCTTTTACATAGACCATTCATCTTTCTCAATAGATAAGTGATATGTTTTGTATTATCACAATAGATTACTTAGCCGTTGCTGCAGGTTAGTTAATTGCTCCGAAAAATCACTCATATATTGCAATAGATATGTGATCTATTGCACAAACAATTCATTTTTCTTAACAGATGAGTGATATATTTTGTATTATCACAACAGATTACTCAGCCATTGTTACAGATTATT
>NW_025862029.1:0-1110 GCF_002878395.1 Capsicum annuum
ATAAATTGGTCTATTTTATATTTTCCTCTACCTCCAAGCAATATTAAATGCGGCGAGGAAGTCAAACCTAATTATCATGCTGTCTCATTTGCAAATATGATCAAGTTGGTTTCTATTTTTAATGTCCATTTTTGTCTTGACTACACTTTGAATGAGAAAATAGGGAGTGTCCTAGATGGCTAGTGCCACCTTTTACGAGGAACAATGAAGTTATTAGAATTTCATGTGAAGTAGACCTCTGATAAACTGTTGGGCACCTTTTTCCATCCAGATTCACAATAACTTTTTACTCTCTGGATGCTGAAGTTTTTCTTTTTCAAATTATGTTTGAATGCTTTTGTGACTATCCTTTGCTTTTGAGAAATCATAAGATGCACAAGAAGGAAATAAAACCTTCTTAATCCGTAAATTAATCATTTCCTACTTGTGCATCATATGAACTGTACTTGGTTACTCCAATGAAGCTCTTCTTACATTGGTTTTAGGTCCTATGGAGTCAAGTAAGGTATTTCTTAATACTAGAGATTATCGTAATGGAAACTAATATTGTATTTTACTCGTGCATTGCAGAGAATCTCAGTCTTCTGTGCCGAATTCTGGTGAATCTAGTAGTTCAATTCCGCTGCATCCTCAACTGCTTAATGTGGCCCCCATCAGCTGGTATTCATCGACACCAGATATCAATGCTGGTTCAGTCTCAGTTGAAGCTATAACTTTGCCGTCCAAGCGTAGCAACTCTCAGCGGCATGCTGGGGCCAGCCTGCAGTGGTTTTTTTTTTCTGCTTGTCCAGCCAAAGAGGAGTGGGACAATCTTATAAATCATGCTAACGGCGGGGTTTCCCTTACTGGATCGGCTTTGTATGGAAAGGTTGGCCCATTCATGGGTTCAGTTGATATAGCTGAATCTGAAGATGCTTATGTCTTCCGTGTTTCACTTCCCGGTGTTGCTAGGGATGAACGTAAGTTCTACGTATGAGTAAGATTTTCTTAAGTTGAAAATCACCATATCTTCTTATAACTCTTTACTGTCTTACATCAGACTTTTTTTTTTATATTTTACTATGTCAAGTTGAAAATCACTATATATGTGACGACCATATGTTTTGTATA
>NW_025862030.1:0-1890 GCF_002878395.1 Capsicum annuum
GACAGTCCCGACGACTCTACAAATGCTGAAGAATTACTCCAGCTTATTACTGAAGCATCATCTACAGGAAGTAGTGAAGATAATGGAGATATGCTTAATCCAAAAGGAATAGCAATGGCCTACCTCGATCCCTATGATGAATAGGAAACCTACCTCTCTTAAGAGATAGAGGTTCAAAGAACCGGAATTATCTCTAAGAAAGGAACGTCACTATTCTTGATTGGAATCAAGGGACCCCACTGCCCCTAACGAAGGCATCTTTTCAGCTTTTCAAAAGCTGCACAGTTATTTTCCACTACCTGTCTCTTCAAGAGGACATATTGACAGCTTTTTCAAAAGGCCAACCACTGTTCCACTGCTTTACAAAAAGCAGAATAATTTCTTTTACTTTTAGAAAAGTAGCCCCTTATCAGTGTCGGCAGAATCATAGCCGTCCACCTGTACGTGTATTATATTCTTTTCCGCCTATATAAAGGCCTTGTAAACCTTTAGAGAAGGCATTCAGAAATTTCCCCTCTTAAGAAATTCTCTTGCCCAATCTCTGTAATACTATCTCTTGTACCGCTTCCATGTTTTTATAAATAAAACTTGTAAGTTTGTTAAACTTTCTTTATTTTTGTACTGCTGTTATTTCATTTTTCAAAGTAATACTCACGATCCGTTTTCCTGGTATCAAAGCCATGTTGACAGGTTATACGCTTAGCATGAGCAGCTAAACGTATAATCTGTCTAGAGCATGAGCAAACCTATGTTTATATAAGAACATATTATTTTAATCCGGTATGCTTTACCTTAAACTTTAATTATGTTATTATATCTTGTCTTATAATGGGGTTTTAATCCAAGTATGGGGTATCTATTTACTGCTAAAGTGTTTATCGAAACCGATTAATCTCCGGTGAGGACGTTGGTCAGCCTGAAAGTAGGTCGTAAGGCTTAGAGAGAAGCGAGATAGACCTTGTTGGTGGTCCCGTCACTGCTTAAACACTTAGTTGTCTTTAGAATAAAGCCATTAAGACTTGTTCAGATCCCATAAGCCATAGATATATCAGCATAATTAGTTTTCGCTATTGCATACTTGATTGCTTTAATATGCTTGCTACTATAAACATTAGTTGCTCTATCAGTCTCTACACAGTTTGTTTAAAGGATGAACAGTCATATTAAAAATACTGTTAACCTTTCTTCTCAAGCAACTCCGATTGCTACTATTGAAAATGATCTTCAAAACTGGAGTATTCCAGAAGAATCTTTCAATACGATTTATCAAATCGGAAAATTTAGTTTTTTGAAAAAACATAATATAAAAACCTCTGAGTCTACTGTTGCTATTAATAATTCTTTAGAAATTATTCAACTGTTCAACGAGTTAGATATAAACCGATTTAAAAATCAGTTTAACTATCTACATGTTGGACTCGTTCAGGTTGCTATTAAACCTCTATTCCGACAGGGTTTAGATATACCTGTCTGTGCTATCCTAAGAGATGCTCGTCTTTTGAATTTTGACGACTCACTCCTAGGGGTAATTCAAAGTAACCTCGCCGACGGCCCGGTTTACTTTAACTGTTACCCAAATTTCTCGGTTGATATAAATGATCCTAACATCATGGATGTTTTAACACTAAATGTTAAAACTAAAAACATGAATAGTAAGGACAATACCCGAGAAATAGCGATAATTTACCGCGTATATTATCGTCTTATGGGTACTACCTTAGCTCCTAAAGCTAGGTTCACCAGCCCTAAAGGAGTTACCACTCTTATGGAAGCTAACAAAGATCGTAGCACCGTCTTTGTTCCAAAGGCTCTAGTCTG
This sequence comes from Capsicum annuum, assembly GCF_002878395.1. Classification (NCBI taxonomy): domain Eukaryota; kingdom Viridiplantae; phylum Streptophyta; class Magnoliopsida; order Solanales; family Solanaceae; genus Capsicum; species Capsicum annuum. Next base: position 1,819 of record NW_025862030.1, read on the forward strand.
GGAGGATATCCTCCAGCAAAATGATTGGCACTTTGAAGCCATTACCCGTCCCATAAGGACCTACTCCGAACG
>NW_025862031.1:0-3988 GCF_002878395.1 Capsicum annuum
AGACATTTGAGCATATCATCGATAAAGATAGCTTGTTATCCTAACCATCGTGAGAATCTTGATCCACTTTTAGCATTTGTCATGTACCGAAAGCCCTAGTGAACATAATTCTGGTTATTTCATAAACTCTTGATTCTAAACGCCTAAGTTAAAGTGACCAACATTTATTGGCTAATCTCCAAAACCCCTATTTTATCTTTTTGTATAATCTATTTGAATTCAACTTGTAACTTTAGTTTCAAAATAGTTTAATCGCCACTCACATTGTTCCCTGTGGATTTGACCCCGACTCCAAAGTTGGGTAAATATATTGACGACGATCGCCTTTTACTAAATTGAGGTGTAAGTTGAGCGTTATCAAAAATGGCGTCGTTGCTAGGGAATAATTTGACGTATTGAGTGGTTTCAAAATTTTAGTTTACTTGCTTGAATTCAAACTTGTAAATATTTGTTTAGTTTATTTTTTATTTATTTATTTATTTTCTTTTCTTTTATTTTTATTTTTCTCACACCTTTCTTGAGATATCAGCCTAGATAGATGGTTTTTTGAGTGATGACGATTCTTTTGATGATTTTTGTTATTATTGTGGGGATCATATTTTGAGGCTTGCTATCTAAATTTACCTAGAGGTGCATGGATGGGACCTTCACAATATGATGTGGATACTGTCCTACTTACTATAACTTGGTGTTTGGCTTATGGTCAAAGTGATCATACTGAAGATATGTGTGATGTCACGATTCAAGCAAACAAATTGATGAAACAAATCTTAGAGAATCAAGAACAGTTGTGGGAAAAACTAAAAGAGTTACCACTCTCACCATGTTTACAGTGGCTAAACAAACAAGAATATGAGGGGGACATTAGCCAATTTGAGGACAAAACTCAAGAATCACAACCACTCAATTTTTATCTTGATCTTGAGACTGACATTGAGAAGGTGAAAAAAAAATGAGTGTGTAGTAGATAGTGTAAATTTTGAAGTAGAATTAGTTGGGCCTCACTCGAAGCATTTTTCTACATTATGTTTAGATGATACCTTGTCTGTGGAATCATTTAAAATAGTAGAAGAGTGTGAATATGAGGAACAAGAATTCTATATTATTGATTCTACATTATACAAGCAACATAAAAACACACCTCACTTTAAGGTCAGTGGTTTACCACTCTCAATCCATTACTCGACTTGTTAATTTTTGTACCAACCCCCTATGATCAAGGCAAGAAAATGGACTCTAAGTTGGGGGTATGATTGATATTAGATCTTCGCACCTGTGGTACCATAGGTATGTTTCTAACTCTCTTATTTTGGTTTGATGCATTAGGGATATTTCATGATTTTAAGTTGAGGGTGGGGCTACTTGTGGTTGTTGATGTCCTCTTGGGGTTTTTGTTGCCGTGCCTCTTTTCCCCTGAGTCTTGTTCCTAGTAGATCCGGCATGTTTAGGCATATGGTATTTGTTTTATCATGTGTTGTGGTTAACTGGGAAAAAATAAGTATCTAGGATAGTTGACATATTTTTGCTGATTTTTATTGGAATGATAAATACCTCTCCAATTGTCTATCTGGTAACTGTGTGATGAGCATCTATATGCAACTATTGTGAATCTTTTTATGGCATTAGTATTAGGGACACGATAATCACTGCTAACGATTGCATAAACCATATGGGTAGTAGCTTGTGATGTACCTTTGTGCCATATATGTGTGAGATGCTACCTAGTTCCCATTGTATGTTAAATCCAGAACTTGCCCGGTTGGTCTTGCCTTGGTTGTAGGATAGCGGTTAGGAAAGGATCATAGGCCGTTGTTAATATTAGTCCACTTTTATCCTATATGAACTTCCATGTGTGAATAATATCCCTTAATCCTAATTTTGAGCTTGAATGCCTATTCTTTTTATTATACCTATCACCTTCCCATTTGTATCACAATGAACCTATTTTGGCCCTGGTTCTCCTTGGACATTGTGCACTTTGACTAAGGCAAATCGCCTAAGTTGAGGGTGGCTACCATAGGGGTGCGTGACATAAAATGACTATGAAGAAAGGTAGAATGAAAGAAAAGAATAAAAAGCTGGGAGCAGTGGAAAAAGAATAAGAAAAGAAAAGTTGTGGAAAAAAAAAGAAATGATTGTCAAAAAAAAATACCGCACCCATCCAAAGTATGTGTGATCAATAAAGGAGAGAATTAAGTAAAGTTTGATAAGTGAGACCCCAAAAATAGTGTAGTGCCAAGAAGTCTTAGTCAATTTAAATATCCTTGCGTATCATACCAGCCCCAAGCCTACGTTACAAAGCCAAAGAAAAGACCTATAGTGATCCTAACTTAACTATCTGAAAACTTAGGAAATGAAAATAAGGGAAAGCATATGGTATTTGACATGCATTGATTGGAATTTCTTTCTGAGAGTGAGTGTCTCTTGACCGTCCTTGCATTTACATGCTTGATTTCATATATGAGTGTGGAGGGACTTCGTTGTTGTAAGGGCACATCGGTTGCATTGCTAGTTGCCTACTTGTTTGGGTAGTGTAATTTGTACATATGCATAGTTATTGTTGCTAAGTTGATGTCATATCTTGATTCCTTTCTGTCACATTGTTGATCTTCATCAATATACACAGCTGGGTTTAAAGAGATTGAAAATAGAGAGAGTAATGTGTTTGGAACTAAAATTGACGATCAGCTGTCATAGATATCTTATGTATCTCTTAGTTAAGCATCGTAGTGTTGTGTTTTAGTTGCTTGAGGACAAGTAATTGTTTTAAGTTAAGGGTGTTGATGTGTGAGCAGACGCTGTCACATTTAAGGCTTTTAACTAAGAATAATTGTGAAGTCTTAAGCAACTTTTATCATTTTTTATTATTTTACTTTGATATTGTAGTAAAAATCATGATGCAAGAGAAATTTAAGGAAATGGAAGCAAAAGAACTTAAAACTGATGCAAAAGAACTGGAAATGTGGCTGCCAATATTCCTGATAAGTCACCAGCCCTGTGATAAGTTATTAGAAATCACGTTAGTTTGCTGACAACATTCCTGATAAGTCGTTATCCCTGTGATAAGTTATCAGAAATCACGTCAGGTGTTGTAGTGTTATAAGGATTAAAGTGAAACTGTGATGACATTTTTGACATGTCGTCACAACTGTGATAAGGCGTTAGAGTTGCCGTCAAGTGTAGGCAGAGAATTAAATTTTGAATGAAGAAGTGATGACCTTTCTGATATGTCGTCACATATCTGATAAGTCGTCAATATTTGTCGTCAGTTAAAGAAGAAGATGCCAAGAATGCTGGAGGGCCTGACGACATTCTTGATAAGTCGTCAGGACCCTGACACACCGTCACAAATGCCGTCACCTATTTTGAAGGATTTTCTGAACATTGTGATTTTATTTCCTTAGTTAGGATTAACTATAAAAAGCATTGTTTAGGGTTTTTCTAAGGGTTGGCACTTGAGTTTTAAGACATAATTTGATATTTTCTCTCTCGAGTTCTTGGCTTGAAAAAGCAAATACTTTGAAGAGATTATTATCATTATTTTGGGATTTCCATTGTGATCTAATCTACGATTCACTAATTATTATTCATCTCTGTAAGTTAATCTTCTCAATTATGAATTCAATTATGTGTTTCGTTCTTTGCATCATGAGTGGACAAACTCCGTTAACCTGAATTATGGGATCTAGGGTTAGTTCATGATGATATGCTAAACACTCAAGATTTAATAGGTGTTAGGATTTCTTGATAATTCTGAGATTTTAATTAATGTTTGTTGGTTGCAAACAGTAGACACACCTACTTTGATTTACTTGAGAAAGAAATCATATACAGTAGGAAGTGAATTATCAACAGGGACTCAGAAATACTTTGCTTAATAATCAGTATTGTAACAAGGTTGATTAACCTAAGGTAAAATCTGGGCAGTGAATAGTGATTTTCTAAGTCCGAGAGGATTAGAAAATTAGACGCTTAAATAGGTTGAGAG
>NW_025862032.1:0-2040 GCF_002878395.1 Capsicum annuum
TGATTAGGATAATCTTGTGTGAGACTTATTAAAATTTTCTTTAGATTTGATATAATTAGTTAATACAATTACTTATTTTTAAAAATTACATTTAAAATTTACAAGCTATAAAATTGGATTCAATCGTTGACAACTTTAATGACACTTCAAATACTCTATATATGAGACAAGACCATCAATTAATTTTAATCGTGGATATACATATATATGCTCAAGATACTGAAATAGCTCATTATTGGTATCAAATCAATAATAATTCATACAAGCTAAATCTTCTAATTGATAATTAAGTCAAAAAATGAAATTTAATTTATTCATTTTTCTCTTTATAAAGAGGTTTTCTTTCATCCAAAAATTGACTATAATTTCTTACATAGATTTCATTTTAAAATACTGAACTTCTATCGACGCCATTGCAATAAAGGTATTATTATCGAACAAACATAACGTAACACTTAGTGAAATTAATTTATTTAAAATTAATATAATTAGTTGATTAAAAGCAATTAAATAATTGTCCATTTATTTAGATATAAATTGTTGTATAGATACACTTTTATAATTATGATGTTTAGTTATTAATCCTTCTTCAACTAACAATAATTACATTTGCAGTAATTATTAGTTAATTTAATTTAATAATAGACCATAAAAGTATTATTTCAATAAATAATGTTTGAGAGTCATAACAATTATCAAAATATCTTATCAAGATAAAACTTAAGTTTAAACACAGTAAAATTTTATTTAAATCAGCTATAATTAGTTAATTACAAATAATTACATTATAATCACTGATCTATTTAAATTCTATTTCAAATTTACTTGTAAGACTCGGTAAGACTATATCAAATCAAATCAAATGATTAAAAATCTAATTTAATTAGATCGGCAAATATATTACTGTGATGAAACTTAGTGTTTGATTTTATGATAAAAAAATTTAATCGCTATGTAGACACAATATAAATTTAGTATTGTATTTTTGTAATATTTTTTCAAAGAAGTTTATTCGACCTAGTTAACACGAACCTTGAATAGTACTAACAAATTAATATTGTAGTTTTTGTGCCCTTTATTTATGCTGATTGGACAGCTTATGAATCATTACTTATATTTGCTATTAATATGAGCTCTAAATAAGTAATTTTATAAACTATTGTGTTTGAATAAAATTTAAACTATATATTTAATTTTTTTAAAACATAACTTCTAAATATTTCAATAGCAACACTCAAAATTCAAAGTACTTTTGTTATGATAAACATTGACAAATTATATAAATCACAAAAATTATACAATTCATAAATTTCAACCTTAATTATTAAAATCAAGCATACGTATGCTATATTATGAAAATCTTGCACCTATACTTTCCGTATTATTATACCTATTTTTTAAACATTTTTAAAAATTATGTATAAAACAATTTTAAAGTGAAAGAATAAAATAAAATATTGCATTTACACAAAATTACAAATAACTTAAGTATTTAAAGTGAAAACAAATTATTACTAATAGTTGGTTTATACTATTAAATAATTTGTATCATTTCATATCACACTCATTAGACACAAAAAATTATTTTATAAAATAAATAAATTATACATTTGCTAACCTTTTATTTTAAATTATTTTCAAATTAAAAATAAAAGAAAAACAACACCATTTTAGCCTCTTTCATCAATTTCTCTCCGAATTAAAAGGTGTCGCATAGATATTTAACCTCTTTCATCATTCGATTTTTTTGTTACTGTTTTAGTTTTTGCTTTTTGATCTTAATTTTTTTTATTTTTCATTAATTATGTTCCATTTTCTTTCTTTTTATTTGTCAATCATTACTTCTTGTAATTTTATGTTATGTCACTTATTTTTATTATTTATTTATTTATTTATTTATTTATCTAGCATAACTGATTAACTACACTATTATTTTAATTATTGAATTAAAATAGAATTTTATTGTTGAACAAGGTTATAGATTCATATTTTCTTTTCTTTTGAATTAAATTACGTGGGTCATAAAAAATTATTGAAAAA
>NW_025862033.1:0-1065 GCF_002878395.1 Capsicum annuum
ATATTTTAATCTTCCTCAACATCAACAAGGTATCAATGCGTTGATGTTGAGGAAGATTAAAATATTTTGAGCTAAAATGTGTTGAGTTAGGAATCCACAAATTGATATGATTTGATAAATGAGAAAAAGATTTGATTTGGTCTTTATGATAGACCCTTGTGATGTTGTGGTGGATTTCCTAACGCGTTCTGAGCTTGTCGGGGAGTAGTACTTAGCACCGAGAGGATAATTTGGTATTTCTCCAAACCTATGTGCCACCGTAGAGTTGTTTGATGATTATATTATTGGACAGAGAGCCCAATTATGATTATTGCAGTTTTAAGGCCTTACTTCGTGGCAAAGAGTACGACGCTCCCGCCAACGGGGGTTTCAAATGTTGGTATTCCACGTAGCTTACGTGGGGTTGTCGGTTATAGGAAACTCTCCTGTCCATAAGAGTCATGTTTATTGAAATACCGAGTCACTCTGAGTTTTGATGTGGTAAGTCAAGTTGCCTATGATGATCTATAATGATTTATGAGGTTTTTCTCCTACATTTCCTATCTAAGATGTTATGAGTTGCATGATTTATTGTCACTCAAGCCAGGTGTATCATTATGGTCCATATGCACATTTTTATGAAATTTATGATATTATTTATATTTTGCATGCGCCCCCACATACTCAGTACGTATCTTGTGCTGACCCACATATTTCTCTATGGGCTACATTCTTACCATGATGTAGGTTCAGGTACTCAGCCACAGCCACGACAGTGATATTCGAGTGCCGCATCTACGTTCCTTCAGTGGTGAGTCCTCATAGTTCGAGGACCAAGTTGCTAGTTTTGGTGCTGTTATTTTGTGATCCCTTTGGTCTGTTGAGTCAGTTGGGGTTTGTCCCAATGGCTCGTTGATTTTTCTGTATAGAGGCTATGTTAGACTAGTGTATTGTTGGGTTGGTTTGTGTATAGATATTCTATATATGTACAGTCTAACGATATTCTGTGCCATGTACGATGTGATATGATATGTACTTATATATATATCCTTAGCGTAGCGTGTAAGTTGTTGTGTTGGAACCCAA
>NW_025862034.1:0-8884 GCF_002878395.1 Capsicum annuum
TTTAAGATTGTTCCCACTGCCTCTGTCTGGAGAGGTGACTATATGGTTGAATGAGCTGACTCCTGATTCTATAACAAACTAGAGGCAATTGAAAGAAGCTTTCCTGAAAAGGTTCTTTCCGCCCTCCAAAATGTTACAGTTGAGGGATGAGATAAGCAACTTTAGGCAATTGGCTAATAAAGCTTTGCAAGAGACTTGGGTAAGATTTAAAAAGAAGTTGACTCAATGCCCAAACCATAAGATGACTGATGAGCACTTGATGGAAATATTCTACAGAGCTTTGAACTCACTTACAAAGCCAATAGTGGATAATGCTGCAGGAGGAGCTTTTATGGAGCTCACCTTTACTGAGGTTGCGGATATGTTAGAAAGGATAACTAAGACAAATAGAGCTTGGCACACCAGAGATTCTGTGATAGTAAGCAATACTAGGTCTAGGTTATATCAATAGAGTAGCGTAGGAGAGAAGAGGAGCGTGATCGGGATATGGCTCACATGAAAACCCTAATGGATCTGCTCACGAAACATTTGCTGTTAGGGAATGTAGAAAAGGTAAAAGTTGTGGGGTCCCACGGTAAGGAAGCTGAATCAAACACTGAGGAAGAGGCTAACTATTTGCATAACCAGGGGGGTTTTCGGACCGGTGGTTAAAAAAACCAAGGTTGGAAACATCAAGGAGATTGGAAGAATAAAAGTGACAAGAGTGGACTGTATGTAACTTCTGGAAGCCTTGATAATGCTTCCACCAATTCAGGCAAAATATCCATAGAGGACATGATGGAGAAACTATTAAAGGGAGTTGAGGCGAACAATTCTGGGGTGACTACTATGAAGAGTGACATATCTTCCATGAATCAACTAGTAAACTCGCACTCAATTGCTATTAAACAACTGGAGCAGCAGATGAGCCAATTATCCGCAACATTTAAACAAAGACAGAATGGGACTCTACCAAGTGATACAGTTCAAAATTCGAGGAATGATGGATCGTGTATGGCCATTACCACTAGGAGTGGTAAGATGTTGTCTAGTCCAGCATTGGAGGCATCCTCTCACACTGGTGCAGTTGAAATGGATTGGGAGATAGTAGATGAATCTTCAGTGGTGCCAGTAGAGTTGGGAAGTTCAAAAAAGAAGAGTGCGGAAGTGAAAAAACCACCTAAGCCGAAGCATGTTAGTGATGTGGAGCAAGGCATAAGAAAGGAGGTAAAAGTTGCTCCAACTGAAATCACAAGGCCGCCACCCCCATTTCCATAAAGATTAAAGAAGAAAGTAAATGATGGCAAGCTTAGAAAATTCATGGCTACGTTGAAGCAGTTGACAGTGAATGTGCCCTTAGTTGAAGCGCTGGAACAAATGACTGGATATGCTAAGTTTATGAAGGACCTGTTGACGAAGAAAAGGACTGTGAGCTATGAAACGGTAGACAATCTTCATCATTGTAGTGTTATTGCTACAAGATTTATTGTCCAGAAAAAAGCTGATCCGGGAGCATTTACTATTCCATGTACGATTGGATTGCTAAAGTTTGAAAAGGCCCTTTGTGATCTTGGGGCAAGTATAAATCTTATGCCATTAACGGTTTTTAAGAAACTAGGTTTGGGAGATCCTACGCCCTCCAATATGCGGCTTCTAATGGCCGATAGATCGGTAAAAAGGCTGATTGGGATTCTATATGATGTACTTGTAAAATTTGAGGATTTTATATTTCCTAACAACTTTATAATTCTTGATTGTGAAGTGGACTTTGAAGTACCCATAATTTTTGGTAGGCCGTTCTTAGCAACTGGGAGAGTGTTAGTTGACATGGAGCTGAATGAGCTAAAATTTAGGCTCAACGAGAAAGAAGTTAGTTTTGAAGTATGTCGGTTTATGAAACAATAAAAGGAGATGAGTGTCTTCTCGATTGTTGATGTATTCTATGAAGATAAGCGAGATATACTTGTTAAGGTTAGGTCTGCTGTGGAGACCATAGCTGGTTTGGTTGAACTTGCAAGCAAGGATGTGAGTGACTTCAAAGTGGTTGGACTAGGAATAAAGCATTGTCTTGATCCAACAAATGAGGTACAAATGGTATCATCGATGTATCTTGACGAAGTCTGAGTAGTCAAGATAATCGAGTTGTGTTGCGACGTTAAATAAGGCGCTACATGAGAGGCAACTCATGATTTTATTTTTATTTTATCATGTTAAACAAAAATACAAAAATAAGAGTCAAGCCACGATCGAAACTATGGCGCTTGGTAGGAGGCAACCCATCCTTCTAATCATTTTTGTTGTTTTTGATTAAGTGTAGGTGCATGAAGTACTAAGAAGGTGATTAGTACCAAATTGGTTTGGAATTGAGCCATGTCAATAGTGGTAAGTTTAGGAGTGATGGGAACATTTGAGATAAGTTGGAATGGTCAAATGTGCAAGGGTCAAGTATGATTCGTGTTAGAGTCGTGCCCTGATTTATGTTAATCCAACCTAAAAAGTTTTATGGTGCGACTTTATTTTATGACTTTCAATGAGATCTATGGTGGTAGTGTAGGCATTAGGCCGATAGGCCCGATCTTGAAGCCCACCACTAACCTCGATGGGGGTGCGGAGGCGAAGCCCCCGCGGTACGGACCTTTCTCAATGCTTTATATGAAGAATGGGGTGCATGGCATCTAAGTTTAAGTATACTACAGGGTGTGTGGTGCCCAAGATTACATAGGCCATGGCAAAGGCGTCGCCTAAGACATAGCCTAAGATCACCCTCACGTATGCTATAACTTATGCATCGCACACTTTAACTTTGGCGATGGCTTGTGCGTTGCACACCCAACCGTACACCCTCACTGTTCCACTTGTGCGATAACCAATGCGGCGCACAACCTAATTTGTGCGATACCTTGTGTGACGCATACTTATCCTTGTGCGATAACATATGCGACGCACACTTAAACGCACATGCCCACTGCCTCACTTGTGCGATGCCCAATGCGCCGCACACCTTAATGTGTATGATACCTTGTGCGGTGTACACTTAAACATGTGCCTTCTCTTGTGCATCGCATACCCTTCCCAATTTAGCTTAGTACCCGACTTCTAATTGGGTCAATCCGATTTGGATTTCACCCTTTAATAGAATCCGCACCCTAAATGCCCAAATTCATCCCTATTTCACCCTTAGTCCGTATAATATTGAGCTCCCACCATTCTCTTTGTCCTTCACTAATCTTCCATCTTCAAGGTAAGTTTTACTTTCTCAATCCTTAGTTGTTGTGACTCTATGTTATAGCTAATTGATTTCTTAAGGATTACGAATTAAATTCTTGCCATCGTGATGTTGTGAAAGTGATGGTTTTTTTGTATATTTTGATATGGTTGACAGTGTAGAGCATGATTTTATTAAAAAAGTGCCTCATTGAAATAGAATTGGGGGAATTGAAGTGAGTGAATTGTATTGTAACTAATGTTGATGCACCATGTCAAAGTGTATGTCGGCGAAGTCTGAGTACCCGACAAAAATACTTAATTGTTTGATACTAACAAATTAAGTGTGGGGTGGTGACTTCACCACCCTCATCTTAATTATAGTTAGTTTCATTATGTGTGGCTGACATGGATGATATGATAAACAAAGGAAAAATGGCTCTGATGATGATCTCAACGCAGGTGGCATGACTCCTAATGAGGATGAGGAGTACTACTAGCCAGGTTCTTTATCTTGTTATTTGCACTGGGGACAGTGCTTAGCCTAATTGTGGGGTGACTTGTTACTTGGCTACTTGTTTTGTAAGAAAATAGTACCTTCTCCTTAGCATTCTTCTGTGATAGGATTAGTTATTTTGTTTCTTGTTAGTTATTTTTTCTATTTAGTCATAATTAGGTGTTTTTCTCAATGATGAATGGATGACGACCGTCTTAAGAGAAAATTTGTCATTTAATTGTATGTAACTATTCTTGTGGATCACATGACATTATAACATAAGTATGTGATGGATCATTACGTTTGAAACACCTAGGCTCTAGTTGTGACTCTTGTTGTGATTGTTGGTTTTATTTGAATTCATGTAATTGTTGGGTCGAGAATCTATAATGCTCCTAATTGATTTGACCATGTGCCATGAGTATGTAAGACTGTTGTATATTCCTTATTGCAACTAATTCTAGAACTTGTCTGGTGTGTTTGCAAAGCGAAATAAAGATTATGAGTTTAGGAGATGATTTAGGCCTTTATTTGATGGTCATGGTTCATACCTTCTTTTGACCTACCTTTGTACATTATCTTAGCTATCCCCGTTGAGCCTTTAGCTTGTTCTTTTGTTAGCCTCATATGTATCCTATTCCATTCTTTAATAGACCGTAATTTGATCCAAAAGCTCCTAAGCGCATTAATGTAAAATCAATTTGAGTTAGGAGTTTGACAATTAGAGGAAAAAGGTAAAATTGATGCCCTAAAGTCTAGTTATTGGCTTGTGAAATTGATGTGGTTGGGAGTAGCAAAAATTGTTGAAAATATTTCCAAATTTTATCCCGGACATGTTACAATGAACCTGTTTTGGCCTTGGTCCTTCTTGTACATTGTGTACCTCAACCAAGGCAAATCGTTTAAGTTGAGGATGGCTATTATAGGGGTGCGTAACATGAAAAGGGTGCAAAGAAAATATTTAAAAGGGTTGCATACTCCCACCATAGTGTTATTAATTTAGCTTAACGAGTTGGGGTGAAAAGCAAATCTGTGAAGATAGCAGAAGTGGAAATTGGTTGTTAGAGATTGGTCTTAATTGTATAATGTAGTGTATTAAAGCGCTTAGGGAAGATAGTCACTATTTCTGGCCAAAATAGTTCCTACCCATCCTTTAGCCTGCATTACAACCCGTAAAAGACCTATTTGATCCTAATCTTAGCATTTTGATAGTAGTGGAGTATTACACTAAGGGCAAGCATATGGTCATCAGTTGTAATTTGAGAATTCTTTGTGAGAGTGACCGCAACTTGATTTTTGTGCCCATTTTGTTAGAAATTGCATGATTGTGAGTGATTATGGGTAACTTTCTTGTTGTGAGGGCACATAGTTGATGAAGGTTGGGTAATTTATATGATTTCTTTGCTTAAATGGTACGCATGAAATTGCCAACTTGATGAGTCTATTCTTGAGGGTAGGTTGTCTCTAGTAATGATTCCTGAATCTACTTCTTGTTCATAATTGTTGTGTGAGCCTATTTGAGCATCTTGTCTTCCTTTGTGGGTGCTAAAGCTTGTGTAGTATGCATAAATAGATGTGTTGTTCGAGGACGAACAAAGTTTCAAGTGTGGGGTGGTGATCTTGGGTGTATTTATACGCCTAAGGACCATAACTTATCCATATTCTAGCTAAGTTTAGAGAACAAAGTGCCTAGTTTCTTATGTTTTTACTCTAGTTCTATGTAATTGAGCTAACCGATGTGATTAGCATGATTTCAGGTATTAATGAAGTAGATGAAGACATAATGGGACTATGGAATGCGGATGACATATGACACAAGAGAGAGTAGTAGTCTGGACCAAATGTGGCGCCTAAAAACTATGTCCAAGACTATTTTGTCATTTATAATTAGTTCAGGGACTTAGAAGGCAATTCTGAGAGAAAAGATTTTCTCTCTTATTTTCACTATTCGCACACCAAGATCATCTTCTGGTTTTTGGTATGATGAATATATTTATGATGCTTTTCATTTTATTCATGAGTAGCTAAGTTATGGAAGCCTTGTAGCATACAATCTATTACTTTGGGTTTTGAATTCATTATGCATTGATGTGTTTACATCACACTCTCTTCATTTATCTTGAATTCTCATGGTTGCAAACATAGAGGATATGCCTTAAAACACAACTTGTTCGAAAGAAAGGTTGATGTTTGGAAAAGAGAGTAGTGACAAGAAAATAGGATTTCCAACCCCAATTTCATATGTTAATGCCTTAGCAGGATTAACTACTTGGAGATTTTGTATTGTTTTTTGTAAATGCTTTTGATTCGAGAGAACTAAAGAGAATTAGTCCTTCATGGTTGAAAAACACTAGGATTATGTTATTAAATACAATACATTTCTCTATAAGCACGATGCATGTATAAATTCGTAAATCCCATAGTTAGAAAGTATTGAAAACTACAAGGTGGACATAACCCTAGCTTGCTATTTCTCAAAATTTGAATACTACTACACATATTTCATCTTGTTAAACTGAAACCATTAATTTGTGAAATGAATCAAATCCCCCATTTAGTTTATGGAAACGAATGATTAAAAGTCAACTAATCTGCATACAACTTAATAAGCACCATATTCCCTATGGGATTCGACCCCAACATAGTTGGGTTATATATTTGACAATGACCGCTTACTCTCTCGTAAGAGAGGTGTAATTTGGGTGTATCAGCAGACATCTCTCGATAAAGCTTAATAGTGAACATAGGAGTAACCAACTCCATTGCGCCGGCGTCTTCTTATCCTTGACATCTGAAATTTGAAAAATAAGATAGTGAGTGTCAAACACTTATCAATAAGAAAAATATGCTTCGAAGAAAGTATCAATTAGTTATTGTTATTAAAAAAAAACATGAAAACTAATATATTAGTGTAGAACTTAGCTTGAATACCTGTAAGTTACTGAAATCAAATCTTGCTCCATTGGTAAATTGTCTAGAAGCGATTATTTCTTCTAATTCCTTCCAAAAATCATTCAGAAATTCGGAGTAGCTTTCTTCATCAAGTGTAGATCCAGCATAAGTTTTCTTATTTCGAGAGATGAAAGAGAAGCAAATTGTGTTGGTATCTTTCTTACAAGATGGTTACCTGACAGGTCCAATGATTCAACTGAAGATAAACTTCCAAGTGATGGTGGAATATGACCTTGCAATCCATTATGAGATAAATTTAGAACGCGAAGTGCAATGAGATCACCTATGATACTTGGAATATGTCCTTCAAATTTATTATTTGAAAGATCAATAGTGGTGTATAAAAACACGATTCTGACAACTTCAAGCTCCATTCCCTTTGTTACGACAGCAACAAGATTCTCACAACTTCAAGCTCAATTCCCTTTGTTACGACAGAAATGGAGTTTTGGTAATACCCATCTGCTTCATCACTTGTTGCCTTCTTTGATGGATCAATTTTCCTCATGGCTCTAAAATGTTGAAACAGACTTGTCAGTAAGTTTCCTGTGAAGGCATTGGAAGAGAGATCTAACAATTGAAGCTCAAGATACATGTTTTCACTTCCTAAAGTTCTAATGGGTCCATGCAACTTATTCAATCTCAAGCTTAAAACTCACAACTCAGGAAGAGTTCCCAACCACATTGGAAATGTATCATTGAGGAAATTGTTTCCTAAATCAAGAACTTCCAGTCGTTGGCAATTTTTCAACGATCATGGAATTTTCCCCTCTAGCTTATTTCCATGCAAATTGAAGCTTTTGGAGTGCACTTCCAATGCTAAAAGTCATTGGAAGAGTACCAAAAAGATTGTTGTGCTGCATATACCCAAAAGATTGTTGTGCTGCATATCAAGAACCCTAAGATGACCACTCATGTTGCCAAAACATTGGGGAATTGCTCCCATTATATTGTTTCTACTCAAATCTAGATTTTGTAGCGATGTTAAATTTCAAATAGACGATGAGAGCTCTCCACTGAAATCATTATGTGACATCATCACATAACGGAGGCCACTGATATTACCCAAACATTGCAGAATTTTTCCCTACAAGCTGTTTCTCAACAAATATAGGACTGTCAGTGATGTCAAATTACAAATAGATGAAGGAATTTCTTCAATCAGATTGTTGTCGTCGAGAAACAGCATTTGCAAGTTTCTCAAATCGCCAAAGGAAGACGAAATTGAACTAGTGAGTTGATTATCGGATAATGCCAGATCATTTAGATTTATTAGATTCCCCAACACACCAGAATTGGACTAGAGATTTGATTTCCATTAAGGTCCAGAAGTTTGAGCTCAGTTAAGTCACCTATAGTTTTTGGAATTGGGCCAGAAAGACCATGAAGCTAATAAGGAATTATTCTGATTTTTGAAAGTTGATTTCCATTTTAGGAGAGTTGTTGCTTCCTCAATGGACGCAAAAGTAATTGTAAAGAGGTACAAGAGAGTGAAAACATGAGGTAAAGACAATATTTTCGGAACTATCATCATATATTGCTACATGATAGTGGATGAAATTGCTGCAGGATACACTTTTTATATTGCAGTAAACCAGTACAAGTCTTACGAGACAAATAAGGCGTAGAATCAGAAAGATTTTCATGTCAATGAGCCTTCGCTTTAAATTAATAATTAGAATAACCTCATAAACCATAAAAATTAAAAGGCTTTGTTGATAATATTCGTAGCTTGGCTAAGATGTCATTATGTCTATTCGTATGAGCAAATCTATCTCAAAAACTAAACAATAATGCCCTAAACATGGATAATTTAACATCGAATAACTTAATTTGAAAGTTCCTTTAACCGATTTTAAATTATCGAATCAAATTAAACTTTGAATAATTAAACATATCTCTTTGGTCCCAAAAGAAAAGGGAATACGAGCAGAAAAATTTTGTAAGTTTTGATGTGGAAATTTCATATGAAAACTACAACAAACAAATTCACGTCTCTTTGAATATTCGTTTGATGTTACTACTCATTAACAAAACGTATTCTTTACTCTAACCATCAAGCAGGGAGGACCGCTACATAGGTTCAAGTGGTAAGAACCTACTTCATGAAAAATTACACGGTATATATAATCAGTCTTTGAACATGTATAAGGTTATATGAAAATTTGAACCCATTTTTATAGAGTTCTGCTGCTCAGCCCAGTGACAAGGCGGGCTTAAGTTTAAATAGGTCGCAACTTCCCGAGTTCGAAT
>NW_025862035.1:0-3628 GCF_002878395.1 Capsicum annuum
TATGCATTATGATAGTTGATGGATGTTCATGAAACTAGATTTGATGGACTTATGGTATGTTGTTATATGCATTCCCTTCTATGTATAAAATTATAAGAACTATGTGTAGTATGAAATCCCCAACTTATGGCATTATGAATTATGGGCTTTAGTCGTATGATCAAGAATTGTCATGTTTTGTTAGTTTCCTTCTATTGAGTCCTGGAGGTACTTGTACCCGAAAAGATAGTTGTGCGCCTAGATCCAGTGTCATGTTTTCACGATCCTCTCAGTTAAGCCATCTTCAGTAGAATTCATTCAGTCATGTGACTCAAAAAAGTTCAGCAACTTAGTAATCTCACTAGCATTTCATCAGTCAATGGAACTTAATGCATCCAGTCAGTTTAGTCTAGTTAATCATGTTCGGTGTCTATTCAGATGGGTATAGAAATTAGCACTGAGTAAACCCAAGGATGGGGGAACACACACTGTAAGGTGAGGGTGTGATTCTTAGAAGTCATCTTTTCATTCCAGAACTATGTAGCTAGCATAAGTTAAGACATCAACACTGTCAAATGAGGGTTGATAAGGTGATAAGCACTATCAGATGAAGGCCCCACCATTCTTTTTCGAACACACTATCAAATGACGGTTACCCACAGTTGGTCTCTACTAGTGGCGCGGTATTGACACCCTTCTAATCAGGGCATAGACTGGACCTAGCTTAGCTATTATAGCGTATTTGAGGCATGTCGATTAGATAACTATCTCCCACAGTTTCATAATTAGTGTCAGTAAGAGAACTTTGATAGTTCTTCAGATTTCAGGACTGTATGTACAGTACAAAACTCAGCTAGTTTTATCATGTTCAGGTTTGTCAGATACAGTCACCCATGTTATAAGATATATCAATAAACTCATGTTATCAGTATTCAGACTCAGTAATCATGTTATCACGATCTTATACATTCTTTTTTGTTCATGCATGCTTTCTCACATTCATTTTAGTCAACTATTTATTATTGTTCATGCATATGAACCACATGCATTCAGCCTACCTCACATGCATACCTGTACATTAAAAGTACTAACGCATTTGCGCTATGGTGTCTTATACCATAGATCAGAAGCACAAGCTCCAAAGCATCAGTAGCATCCTAATTTCCGCAGTCAAAGTTAGCAGTGAGTCCCCATCCTTCAAGGACATCATCATTACTTTATGTTATTATTTATTTCAGCTCAGTTTTGCTAGACGAAGTTAGTTGGAGACATATTCCTTTAACTCCATATTCAGATAGTACTTAGAGGCTTTTAGATTTAATACAGACTTTAGTTATTTTTAGTTTTATTTTGGTATTGATTTACCATACTATTCAGACATTCTTATTTCATTTATAATTCATTGTGAACCTTATGGACTTACAACCTTTATTTTCTCATTTATTTAGTATATTATGCAGTGTACAGGTATAGGTATCAGTCATGGGTTAGCTTGTGGTACTTCAGGGTCATGAGCACCGTATAGCATTCTGGGTACCAGATTCAGCGTGTTATAGTATATATGTACCATAGGACTCAAACCTTTCGATCCTAAAAATCGGTTGACTTAAGCACCAAGTCATTTAACATGTGGAACTTAAACTTCCCAATTATTTAATAAAGTGGACTTGAACCACATAGCTATTTCAACCCCTACACCAACAAATGTGGTTTCCAATATTGGTCCCTCGGGACTTCCACTTTTACGAATTAGCTACACAATCACCTTTAAGCCAAACTAAAACATTTTTCACACCTTCCAATTTATTAACCAACTTATTAAGGCACCCCATTGGTATTGTCATACAAACTTTATTCCCACGCTAGAACTGTCATGCCATATCAATTAACTATTCACATGGTGGAATTCATAACCTTTGTATGGTCAATTACTCATTCATACGAGGAATCCTTAATACCTAAAGTTTAATAGAATCAATTCATATTTCAAATACCTTTTATGCCATACAATGATTCCAAAAGGATTTTCAAGGTGTGTAAACTCAAATTCAAAGCCAATTTCATAATATTGGGCTGAGGCTATACGAATTTTTTATCAAGATTTGCAAAATTAGGGAAAACCATGACACCCTAGTTTATTCACCATACCATGCACTCTGCAAATTTAAAACCATAAATAGAGCATGAACAATGCATATAAAACCATGGGAATTCAATTTCAGAAACATTCATTCCAAAACCCTCATCCCATATCAAAACCCATGTTCAAATCCAGATAAATAATTAGATAATCTTCATGATCTAGGATAAGTGTAGAGTCAAATGCCTGAAAGTATCACAATTATGGAAAGGATCTGCCCTTGGAAGCTTTAGACTATCTTCCTTGAGTAACCTTAGGTGTTCTTTGACTTAGGGATTTAAGAGTTTAAATAGAGTGTTCTAACTTTTTGAATGATGAAAGTAACTCCCCAAAGGTGTTTTATGGTTGTGGGGTCCAAGTGGGGAAAGAGGGAATTGACAAGAATGCCCTTACTTAAAAAGTTGAAATTAGGTTTCCTAGTCACTACAGGTTTCATGATGACTCGCTAATAAACATTGTGACTCATCACCATGATCCGTAGTTGTAATACCCCGATCATTCCTTAAGTCTAAATCTATCTTTTGAGTATATGGAAATTAATTCCAAAGTGAATGATGATTTAACCATGTAGAATTTCCCAAATTTTGACTTTTTGTCCTGTAGAGCATTGAATAAGATTTCCATCGATGCCAAATTCGACCAAATACGACACTCGGGTGAAGAGTTAAAGTCATTTTGAGTGACACAGTGTGCCACCTAGAACTTAGAGCGTTGTGTAGCCATCCAAAATGGCAACTGTCATTTCCTAGTGAGCCTCTGCGATATTGACGGATCGCGCCAAGGCTCAATATTAGGATTTTTAGATTTCAGTGCACCAACGTGATTCCACAGCATCGCAGTGCCCATCCAAGTCACAACCACAGATGGCAACGCGATTTCACCGCGTTGTGCCACTAAGCAGTTTCCCAATTGTCCAAATCCAGTGAAGGACCGCGATCCTAGCACATCACGCCAGGGCCAAAATTGGGCTCCAGTTCTAGAAGTTGCTCAAGGGTATTTTTCTATTTTCTACCCGTTCTTACCCTCTCTCTCTATATATATCCAAGTAGAGAAGAGAAATTCAATTCCCTCCAATTTCTTTCCAAGAACATTCAAGAAGCTAGGGTTTTCTCTCAATCTAAAAATCCAATCTTCTCCAAGAAAATTCAAGAACCTTCCATAAATACCTTCAAGTGGTTCAAGATTTAAGATATCTAAGTCAAGGAATCAAGAAATTAGATCAAGAGTGCGAGAAATAAGTTCCAATCAAGTTTCTTCATCTCAAAAATGATAATCAAGGTATGTGGGGCTTGAACAAAAATATCCCTTCATTCTTGTGCCCAAAGATTTGATTTTTACTATTGGAATTTCATGATCTTTGCAAGTAGATTTTCACCCAAACTACTTTATTGATGATTTATGAGATTTGAGTTGATTAAGTTTTATATTTATAATTATTTTACCATCACATTTCCTAAATTGAGAAATTTATGCCATGAGATGTATATTGATATTATGAAATGATGATTT
>NW_025862036.1:0-1692 GCF_002878395.1 Capsicum annuum
ATGATAAAATGATAGACTATGAATATTTAGAATATTGGAGACAAAATATGGAAGAAATAATATTATTAGAAAAACTTATGAAAGACAATCTAATTGGATATTTTGAAACAAAAGATAGAATATTTAGAATATCTTCAAAATAATATAGAAGAATTACAAAAATTCAGGGAAAAAAATAAAGAATACTATAGTAAAGCATTTAACCAATTACCATATAATCACCCCCCAAGATATGAATATCGATAAAACTAACATAAATAAACTCAAAATAAAAATAAAAATATTTAGAGAAGTTAAGAAATATCCACGCACAAATAAAAATATATCCATTGTATTTATAATAGAACTATTTTACCACACAAGTTATCCGTACCCCCTACTAATGGATCTATTTTACCACACAAGTTATCCGTAGCCCCTACAATTGGTATCAGAGCCTATGCTGTTTAAAGTTACGGAAGTAGTATATATTTGGATTTATTTGATTAATTTATTAATTATGACTTATCTGATAAAACTTCATTTAGATATTCCCCAAAATATTATTTAGATGAATAACGTACAAAAATTATCAAAATATAAAGAATTAAAGCAAATAATATCTAAAAAACATAAAGAATTAAAAATAAGGATAGAAAGACTACAATATAACATAATTGTCGGAGTTAGTAAAAACTCAATAAATGTACAAAAAGAAGAAATATCAAATTTAGAATCGACAATAGATAGTCTAGAATATACATACCAACATTATCTATTAACAATTAAATAAAAAATGAACAAGAAGAATTTATAATAGATGAAAAATATATGAAAACCATGAAGGATTAAAAATAAAAATAACATTTTCTAATCTAGGAAGAAGGTATAAAAAAATAGGTGAACATTTATATTTAATGTTAGAAAAAGAAGAATTAAAACTAGAAGATAAATTGACAGCTATGGTAAGAATAGAAAAAAACAATGAAGAAATATATAGAAAAAAAGAAATAGAAAAAATAAAACAACAAACTACAGAAGAAATACGAAAAATAGAAGAAACTAAAAATAGTAGGATTGCTGAATTAGAAAAAGAGCTTTAGATGCTAAAAGATTTGTATGAAAAAAGACAGAAAGAAAAAATAAGAAAAAAATAAAGAACAAAAACTATTAAATGAGATAAATCAATTTTAAAAAAAAATTAGAAATAAACAATAAAGAAATAGAAACTAGGGAATTAGAAATAAATACAATAGATGTTGAAGAAACAGATAATTATGATTCGGAAGATAGTGAAACATATACAAAAATCTTAACAAATACAAAAAACAATCAATGAAAAATAAGAAGTAATTAGTGAAGAAAAATTAGAAAATAGAAACACAGAAATAAATACTCTTGATAAAAGAGAAGATGAAAATATAATATCTAGAAATCAGAAATAAGAAAACCTACATATTATAAGAATAAATTTAAAAGATATAATCTAAAAGATGAATATGACAAATGGACACCAAAACAAATTGTTAATAAAAATTATAACTTTTTAGACTTAGATTGTGTAATAAATACAGAAAAAACAATACAATTATGGATAAAATATATGACAAAACAATTATTAGATAATAATATAAATATAACAGATGCACCAAAATATATAGAAAGAACACTAATAGGAACAGTAAAATTATGGTTTTCAAATCTAACTGAAAA
>NW_025862037.1:0-1588 GCF_002878395.1 Capsicum annuum
TTTCATTTCATATAAAGTAGGCCACCCAGTTCGTCCTGTACAACGAGTTATGGTCATTTGAAGTTGACCCTAAAAATCTGTTTTGGTAGGCCGAAGTAAAACGAGTATAACTCCTTACTCAGACGTTGGATTTGGATGAAACCAATTGCATTGGAAAGAAGACTCAAAGATATTTCTTTTCATATGTCGAATCTCTCCCATTTCATTATATTAAGGAATTTATGATCGTTCGAAGTTGACCCAAAAATTCGGCTGGCTCAGTAGTTTGTGTGCAGGAAATTTTCCTGCACATTTACTATTCCCAAATATCCCGGCCACCGTTTTATAGTTTCGAACGTGCTCGATTATATCCGAAACCTATACATTTTTGGAAATCTTTATATCGTTGTTAAGCTTATTCAATAACCTTCGTATGGAACCATGGACGGGCAAATTCCGGTATAAATAAAAAAAAAATTAATTTCATATAAAGAAGACCAATACACGTACTTGAATACGCCAATACACGTACTTAAATACGGGGTGTTACAACATGTTCGTTAAGTGCATCACGAAACAACAAAGGGACAAAAAAAAACTTCAACCAAGGAACATCGCGTTTATGAAATATAAAGCAATTCAGAATAATACATACATTCAATATCTCGTAGTTGCTATATTTTTGTCTAATTGAATAGTTCTCCTCATAGTTTCGGTAGTGAGCTACATTGTATGAGGTGTTCCATCATAAAGTATTTGATAAACTGATTTTTATTGGTGTTCTTCTATTTCAATTGCCGGGGATCTATCGGAAACAACCTCTCTACTTCTTCGGGGGTAGCGGTATGGACTGTGTACATTTTACCCTCCCCATATACACTGGGCTTCTTGTTGTTGTTGTTATATTTCAATTGGTATTCTTATAAACATCTTGGATTATAACTCTCATTCCACAACATTCTTCCTTTGCTGTAACCATTTTAACTATCTTATCGTACGACTTGAAGCGTGTGTTGCCATGCAAACCTTTTTTCTTCTAAGAGTGTTTAGCATGCTGGACTATGTAAGGAGTGATTGTCCTGACCAATGCATTGAGCATCCTATGAATTCTATCGATGGAAACCTTTAGACATCTTCATTCTTATCTGAATGAATGCTGGTTTGCATCTGATGAGCTTAGGTTTTGGAGAAGATTGTTTCAACAGAATAATATATATGCCCCAATGTCATAACTCAAGGTTTGAGTTCGAAGGACCAAGCATCCGCAAGACAAGCTTCCAAAAAAAAAAAAATACATGAGCTGACAAGTAGGATTGAACTAAAGTAGAAATTTAGAACTTTCTCGTTGGAGTCAAACGTGAAGTAGTTTTCTTTCCTCTTAGCAATAGAAAAGAAGAACCAGTAAGTACTTCGCACCTATAATTTTCCCTGTATCAATAACACTACTTTCTTGAAGTGGATAATCTGGACGCGAAAAGGTATACATCTCTCTACCAAATATTCATTTTGATGAATAGGCAGTATGGAATATGGACACGCTTAAATCTCGAGTGAAAGAAGTTATGTCATCAAATAGTTGCTCCAATCTTTCCTTTCGAACCAAGCACAT
>NW_025862038.1:0-2997 GCF_002878395.1 Capsicum annuum
AATGTGGTTTTATTTTGATACTTAGTTACTTGAAAATGGTTAAGTGTGCGGAATTTAAGGGGATTTTTTTTAGAATGTGGTTTTGCTGTGATACAAAGTCACTTGTAAATGGTTAAGTGTAGTGGCTTTGAAGAGGATTTTTTGTATTGAATGTGGTTTGCTTGGTGACTTAGTTACTTGAAAATGTAAAAGTGTAGGGATTTAAAGGGGATTTTGTGTTTTGAATGTGTTTTGGTTTTGATACTTAGTCACTTGAAAATGGTTAACTGTATAGACGTAAAAGAAGATTTTGTATTCTGAATGTGGTTTCGTTGGTGACTCAGTTTCTTGAAACAGGTAAAGTGTTGGGACTTTAAAAGGGATTTTTTATTTTTAATGTGGTGTTGTTTTGATACTAAGTCACTTGAAAATGGTTTAGAGTAGGGACATTAAAGGGGATTTT
The DNA here is from genome assembly GCF_002878395.1 of Capsicum annuum. Taxonomy (NCBI): domain Eukaryota; kingdom Viridiplantae; phylum Streptophyta; class Magnoliopsida; order Solanales; family Solanaceae; genus Capsicum; species Capsicum annuum. The sequence continues at coordinate 443 of NW_025862038.1, forward strand.
TTGTTGTCAATGTGGTTTGGTTAATGACTTAGTTACCTGAAAATGGTTAAATGCAGAGATTTTAGAGGAGATTTTGTGTTTTGAATATGGTTTGGTTGGTGACTAAGTCACTTGAAACTTAAAAGTATAGGAACTTTAAAGGAGATTTTTTGTTTTGAATTTGGTTTTGTTTTGATACTTAGTAAGTTGAAAATGGTTAAGTGTAGGGACTTTATAAGGGATTTTGTGTTTTGAATGTTGTTTGGTAAGTCAGTTAGTTCCTCAAAAATAGTTAAGTGTATGGACTTTAAATGGTGTTTTGTGTTTTGAATGTAGTTTGGTTCGAGACTTAGTCACTAGAAAGTGGTAAAGTGTACAGACTTTAAAGGGGATTATGTGTTTTGAATGTTGTTTGGTTTGTGACTTAGTTACTTGAAAATAGTTAAGTGTAGGGTCTTTTAAATTGGATTTTTTATTTTTAATGTGGATTTTGTTTTGATACTGAATCACTTGAAAATGGTTATGTTTAGCAACTTTAAAGGGGATTTTTTGTTTAGAATGTGGTTTGGTTGGTGACTTAGTTACTTGAAAATGGTTAAGTGTGTGGACTTTAAAGGGGATTTTGTGTTTTGAATGTTTTTTGGTTGGTCACATAGTTACTTGAAAATAGTTAAGTGTAGGGACTTAAAATGGGATTTTGTGTTTCGAATGCGGTTAGTTTGGCGACTTAGTTACTTGGAAAAGGTAAAGAGTAGGGACTTTGAAGGGTATTTTGTGTTTTTATTTGTGGTTTTGTTTTGATACTTTGTCACTGGAAAATGGTAAAGTGTTGTGACTTTAAAGGGAATTTTTATTTTGAATGTGGTTTTGTTGTGATACTTAGTCACTTGAAAATTGTAAATTGTAGGAACTTTAAAGGAGATTTATCGTTTTTAATGTCGTTTGGTTTGTGACTTAGTTATTTGAAAATGGTTAAGTGTATGGTCTTTAAAGGGGATTTTATGTTTTGAATGTGGTTTGGTTTGTGACTTAGTTACTTTAAAATGGTTAAGTGTAGGGGCTTTAAATGGGATTTTATGTTTTAAATGTTGTTTTATTTTGATACTTAGCCACTTGAAAATGGTTAAATGTAGTGACTTTATAGGTGATTTTGTGTTTTGAATGTCGTTTGATATTGATATATAATCACTTGAAAATGGTTAAGTGTAGGGACTTTAAAGGGGATTTTTTATTTTGAATGTGGTTTGGTTGGTGACTTAGTTACTTGAAAATGGTTAACTGTAGAGACTTTATTGGGGATTTTGTGTTATGAATGTGGTTTGGTTTGTGACTTAGTTACTTAAAAATGGTTAAGTATAGGAACTTTAAAGGGGATTTTGTGTTGTGAATGTGGTTTTGTTTTGATACGTAGTCACCTAAAAATATTTAAGTGTATGAAATTTAAAGGGGATTTTTTATTTTGAATGTGGTTTGGTTGATGACGTAGTTACTTGAAACGGGTTAAGTGTAGAGACTTTAAAGGGAATTTTATATTTTTGATATTGTTTTGTTATTATACTTAGTCACTTGAAAATGGTTAAGTGTACGGACTTTAAAGGGATTTTTTGTTTTCAATGTGGTTTGGTTAGTGAATTAGTTATTTGAAAATGCTAAAGTGCAGGGAGTTTTAAGGGGATTTTGTGTTTTGAATGTGGTTTGATTTTGATACTTAGTCGCTTGAAAATAGTTAACTGTAGGGACTTAAAAGGGGATTTTATATTTTTAATGTTGTTTGGTTGGTGACTTAGTTACTTGAAACAGGTAAAGTGTAGGGACTTTAAAGGAGATTTAGTGTTTTGAATGTGGTATTTGTTTGATACTTAGTCACTTGAAAATGGTTAAGTGTAGGGATTTTAAAGGGAATTTTTTGTTTTGAATATGGTTTTATTTTGATACTTAGTTACTTGAAAATGGTTAAGGGTAGGGAGTTTAAATAGGATTTTTTGTTTTGAATGTAGTTTGGTTTGTGACTTAGTTACTTGAAAATGGTTAAGTGTAGGGATTTTAAAGGGGATTTTGTGTTTCCAATGTGATTTTGTTGGTGACTTAATTACTTGAAACTGAGAAGTGTAGTAACATTAAAGGGGATTTTGTGTTTTGAATGTGGTTTTGTTTTGATACTTAATCACTTGAAAATGATTAAGTGTAGCGACTTTGTGGGGGATTTTTTATTTTATGTTGTTTTGTTTTGATACTTAGTCATTTGAAAATGGTTAAGTTTAGGGACATTAAATAGTTTGGTTGGTACCTTAGTCACTTGGAAATGAAAAAGTGCAGGGATTTTATAGGGGATTATGTGTTTTAAATGCAGTTTAATTGATAACTTAATTACTTGAAACTGGTTAAGCGTAGGGACTTTAAATGAGATTATATGATTTGAATGTTGTTCGGCAGGTAACTTAGTGACTTGAAAATGGTTAAATGTAGGGACGTTAAAGGGTATTTTGTGTTTTGAATGTGCTTTATTAGTGACTAGTTATTTGAAACTGCTTAAGTGTTGGAACTTTAAAGTGGATTCTTTGTTTTGAATGTGGTTT
>NW_025862039.1:0-1538 GCF_002878395.1 Capsicum annuum
TCAGGTAGGGCAGTATGATAGTGAAAGAGTATTCTCTTAGGTTTACTCAGTTAGCCAGATATGCCCCTCATGTGGTTGTAGACAGTGGTGCCAAGATGAGTAAGTTCGTATCAGGGGTGAACGATAGCGTGGTAAATGAGTGCAGATCTGCCATGTTGAATAGTAATATGACATTAGCCTGACATATGACTCATGCTCAGCAGATAAAGAAGGAAAAGATTAGAATGAGGGAGAGATAGAGTAAGAGAGCAAGGACAGGTAGTTTCAACTTTGCTCAGCCTAAGTCACAGGGTAGTAACCATTCTCAGCATAGTCAAAATTTTTCATCCCCATCTTCATCCTCAGCTAGTTCACTAGCACCTAAGTCCATAAATGACTGTCATGATGGAGCGCCAGGCTCCGAGGCCCAGGGTAGTGAGAATAGAATTCTTACTTATCCGCTTTGCGAAGAGTACGGTAAGAATCACCTAGGTGCATGTAGGGAAGGTAGTGATGTATGCTTTGGGTGTGGAAAGCCAGGACACAGGATACGAGATTGTAGAGTTCTAGCATAGAGGGGTAAAGAGTTGCATCAGCAAGGCACCAAGAGTTGTCAGCATCAGAATAGACTTTATGCACTCCAGACCCATTATGATCCGAAAAGTTTCCCTGACCTATATTTGGATACGTTACTAGTCTTTCATGTTCATGATATGCATTGTTAGATCACTTTCTCTAATTTGGACATATTTTTCTGCATGAGTTAGTTAGTAAAGCCAGCAAGTTAGTTTAGAAATTGAGCAGTCATATTTGTATAGTTTGTTTCCTCATCCTTGCATCTATTCATGCTATCCAAGATCTCAGGGAATGTAACTATTCAAAGTAGAACCTCCTAGTAGTTGAAAGTTCAGTTCAGTCCATGCATCATGCATTAGTCGTAGAATCTTGAGGTTCAGTTATAATCTAGTTCGTAGATACCTGTACATCGCCTCAACTTCCTCAATATCTCAGCAATGTCAGCCTAGCATCCTTTAAGGGACATAGTGTCCCAAAGGGGGAGATACACTATAACCCCTAAACTTTCATAATTTAAACATGTCATTTTCTTTGATGAATCTATCTTGGAGAAAGTGTTAGTTATGAGCCGACCCTCTAGCTCCAAAACTCAGCAGTAAGCCATGTACTCAATGGCTCAATTTAGTCCATGATATGATACTCTATCCATGTCATGCATTGTAGACTCAGTTTATTTCATGTATCACATTCTAGACTCAGTTATGTTCTTAAGTTTCTGCATATGCATATTGAGTAATTAATCTTAGACTCATAGATATTTTCAATTCAAGGTGATAGTCTTCTTTGATCTTACTCATTCTCATGTTCAGATTTTAGTACCAAACTTTGTATTCAGTTTCATGCTTAGTTTTTAGTTCAAACTTGGAATCTTTACCATTGCATGTTCAGCCACATGTTCCTGAACCCATTCAGTCATATATCACGCGTCAAATATGTTGTGATCAGCTTATCAGTACTTTCTGTCATGCATTCATGTATCATGT
>NW_025862040.1:0-1171 GCF_002878395.1 Capsicum annuum
TGAGGACTGACTGAGAGTACTGGAATTACTGAAATTGCTAGGAATACTATTGTTACTGAGATTTCTGAGATCACTAAGTACTGAGATTACTAAACTAGTGAGACTGCTGAGATTTCTGAGTTTCCCCGAGTCACATGACTGACAAAATTCTATAGATCATGGCTCGACTGAGAGTATCATGATAACATGACATGGCTCTAGGCACACGGCTATATTTTTTGGGTACAAGTACCCCCAGGACTCGATAGGAGGAAACTAACAGACATGACTGACTTGATCATAAGAGTAGAGTCCATAATCCACAATATCATAAATAAGGGATTTCATACTAAGCATGGTTCTCAACAATCTATTTCATGGAAGGGAATTTCATACAACATGTATATACTTGCATAGCTTTCAATATCATGCTCATTACATATTACAACCAAAATCCATAATATCATAACTTAGGGAATTTCATGAAGTACATAGGTATTCTACATCTTGTACATGAGTGGGTTTTGAAAGTAAGCATACCATAATTCCATAAGACTAGTTCATGAGTAATCCAACAGTGTTCACAAGACACATTATCAACATGGATGACATTGGATCATAGAGGCCTATCATGAATCCTTCCCTTAGTCACAATTTATCTATAATGCATGATTTCTAGTCTCTTAGGTATTTTATCAAACACCTTACATGCACAACTTAGGCATAGGTGTAAATCATACAATTACTCATCATAAATAATCAAACTTACATGTTTTCAACTCATATGATGTCATCGATTCATAATAACACATAAATATTTTATCTTGGCATCATTCAACACATAAACATGATCAACAATCCATTCATAACATGAAAACCATAATATATAGTTTTAGAAAAGGGTTCTTGAACTTCATGGACAAAAGGAGCCCATGAATAAACACACTCATACCTTAAAGCTTGATCTTGAAAGAGATCTAATGTTTCTTGAAGGTTCTTGAAGAAATCCTTAGGATTGCTATTGATTTTTCTTAACTAGGGTTTAACCCCTTTGTGATAGAATGTTCTTGTTCTTGAGGAGATGATATTGAGAGGAAACCCTAATCTTGTGGTTGAAAGTGTATGAGAGAGATTTTTGAGATTTTTAAATAAAGAGAATGAAAGATAATACGTTCCTTGAGGGTTATAAGTC
>NW_025862041.1:0-3036 GCF_002878395.1 Capsicum annuum
AATTTTGTATGAAAAAATACACATCGATTATTTAGTACTGCAAATTCACAAAATTGACAATTGTACAACTTATCATTAAGAAAAATTGACAATTGTACAACTTATCATTAAGAAATTAAAAACATGATTGCAAACTTTTAAAATAAATTATCAAAAAAATAATTAAATATTTTTTAAAACAAAATTACATAATAAAAAAATAAAAAACTCCCTCATAAAAGATCATACTAAATGCACACGTTTGGACATTTATTTTTTTCTTTAAAAATATCATAAAAAATAAGAAGCCACGTGGAAGTTTTTAGGAAAAATTTAATAATTTTTAATAAATGATTTAGAAATATTTGAATTAGAATTTTTTTCTTTTAACAAAAGAATTATTTGTAGCTTAAAGTTAGGAACATAAGACTGAAAAGTTCTACATGAACTCTAACTATTTCATAAACTTATCTCTTTTAATTTTAAATTTAAATTGAAAGACAAAGACCCTCTTTCAATTTGAATTGATAAACAAATCTTTATGCATTCTAAATAAATAAAATAATAAGATAATTACAGTAACAATTATTTAAATGATAAATATATTATTTAAAGTTTTTACGAAAAAATACACTTTGATTATTTAGAACTGTAAATTCATAAAATCCTACACAAAATTGACAATTGTACAACTTATCATTAAGAAATTATATGATTACAAACTTTTAAAACAAAAATAATTAAATAATTTTTTAAACAAAATTAAATAATAAAAATTGAAAAAGCCCCTCATAAAAAGTCATACTAAATTCACATGTTTGGGCATTTATTTTTTTCCTTAAAAATATCATAAAAAACAAAAAGAATGTCTTCTCTTCTTTTACTTTAAAAAAAAAATTGAAAAAGCCCCTCATAAAAAGTCATACTAAATTCACACATATAATTTTTTTTAAGTCTTATTTTATACATCTTCCCAAAAAGTATCAATCCCCTTTTAACTTAAGGATGACCTAAAATCGTGGCTAGAATCTGTTGTAATTCAATAAACATACATCGATGTGTTTTAACTACATTAACTCAAGTGATAAGTTGTTCTATAAAATTGAAATTGAAGTGAGGTGAATAATAGAATAAAAGTTCAAAAATAAGAAAATCATATAAGTAAAAGAAAAGAGAAATACTTATTCTAAAGATCACTAAATAATTCTATTAAGTGAAAATGTAATAAAGAAAAATATCAAACATAAAATTTATCGATAATTATATGATTTATTATCTTAGTCATATAAATTTGATTGTGGGAGGTTGTACATTCAATGAGGAATATATGATTATCGATTTTTTTAAAAAAATAATCCGATTTAATTAGTAGTGAAAATGTAATAAAAAAAATATGTAACATAAAAATTTATCGATAATTCTATGATTTATTGTCTTTATTCATATAGATTTGATTGTGAGGTTGTGATGGTGTTGGTGCGTGTCGGGCTGGGGGGCATGTAATAAAGAAAAATATGAAACGTAAAAGTTTGATTTGATTGTGAGATTGTGATGTTATTGGTATGTGTCTGGAGGGTGGGAGAGGTCGTTGTACATTTAAGAAAAAATAAATTTATTTTTTTAACAGGATATGATAATATGTTCGAACAAAATATTACGATTTAAAATGATTTCGCGCATCGCACGGATACGTATACTAGTATATATATAAAAGCAAAACTAAAAGCTCTAGAAGAAGCCACGTGGCAACACAATAAAAAGTCATGTGGCAGTTTTTAGGACAAGGGTATAAAAATTATAATAAAAATTTTGAATTAAAAAACTAGACATTTAAATTTTGAAAATATTAGATTTTGTAATTAAAATATTATCATTAACTTGATTTCAGGAATGTTATATTGAAGAGTTGTAAATGAACTCTAACTACTCATAACTTATCCCCTTTCAATATTATGAAATATATTTTAATATTATATAAATTAACAATAATAATAATAATAAGAAGAAGAAGAAGAATAGTAATAATAATAATAATAAGAAGAAGAATTTCTCTCTATATTTATAGTAACAATAGTAGCAGTGTTGTAGTAGGATCGTAGGTATGCAGTAGTACTATACATTAATAGCAGGAGGAGGAGTAATATAAATATAATAATAATATTAATAATAATTATTATTTTATTAGTTTTTTAATATTTATTTCAATTCAAATATATTATTTATTTGATAAATATACATTATAGTTGGAAAAAATAAAGATAAGAATGAATAACAAACTAATCTTCTTTTAACAAATTAATATGATATTTGAACTTCAATTTGAATTTTAATGATGTTTATATTTGAATATAAATTTTAATGATATTTGAATTGAAATGGAGTTCTAACTTCTTAACCTCTTTTATATATAATCCTAAATAAATTTTAACTATTTTATAATAATAATAATAATAATAATAATAATAATAATAATAATATTTTTATAAATAATAATAGTAGTAACAATAGTAGTACATGATGTTAATAGTAATAATAGTAAATAACAATAATAAGTAGTAGCAATACATACGTAGTAGTAGTCATTATAGTAATAGTAGATTATGTTTATTTTCATAGTATAATAATAACAATAGTATAATATTACTGACGAGCATCATGACTAGTATGAACATAAAAGGTTCATTACATCATGGATATGGGTGAAGTTAGTACGAAAAGTACTAAACTTGAAGAGGTAGATCTGCCTCAAAACATAGATCTTCTGAATAAATGGACTATTCCAAAAGTAGAATTGAAAACTATCTATGAATATGGGTTTTTTGATAAAATTAAACACAAGCAGATTATTAAAACATCTGAACAATCTCTTGCTTTAAATGCTGATGAACAAACTATTCAACTTCTGAATAAACGCGATATTGATATTTTCAAACGCAATTTTAATTATATGCATATTGGCCTTGTACAAATTGCATTTAGACCATTAACGTTAAAGGGTCTTCCTGAAACTTTTTTAGCGGCTCTACGCGATGCTAGAAATCTAAATTTCAGAAAATC
>NW_025862042.1:0-2981 GCF_002878395.1 Capsicum annuum
ACCAGATAGCAAAACGGATAGAGCTAACAGATTTAAAATGTCAAATTTGATTTAGTAGTGGGTTTAGTTCGATTTTGTGGCTTTTAGATCTCATTTTTGTCCTTGATTTGAAAATGATATAAAAAGGATCTCAGGGTCAATTTTGTGATAGTGAATTTTTTCACAAATTTGATGACTCTATTAGATCCAAAATGGGTTTTACAAAAAATTTGTAATATTGAATCATGTTCATAGGATACCGAATGAGTTTCAAGAGTTAAAAAAAGTTTTAAAGGTTATTGATACTAGTGTGGCCACTAAAGTAGTTGGTTGACCGCTTTAGCTGCCGTTGATCATTTGACCAACTGCTAAAGTAACCTTGTGGCTAGTTTAGTGTACTTTGACCATTTTATTAGGCCACTTTAGCGTCCATTACTGGTGTTACATCCAAAACCGAGTCCATTTCGTATTTTTAACATTTTTGGAGCTAGAAAGCTCAAATTTTGATGATTCTTGATGTATTTTCTCGTATAATCATTGCATATCGATTTATAATTCCATTTTCTCCATAGATGGATAACTTGTATTTTACAGTTCGTGATTTCTATCCAAAATAAAATCAAAACCCTATTTTTAATTTTTTGGGGGTGGGAGCTTGGATTTAACCGATTCCATAGGTTTTTTGAGGTTTATTCCATGTGTAAGTTTCCTAACCTTATAATTCGAATTTTACCTCAATTTAATCTTCAAAATAACTTTAAATTCTTGATTTCAAAATGAGGTTTAGGGGGTTCAGCCAGTAAAAATTGAAACTGATTTTTCTTTGATCTGAACCTCGTTTTAAACTCATTTTTTCATGGATTTTTAGTTATAGACTCCTATGATTATGAGATACATATTTAAAAAAATATAATTATGGTTTTACTCACTTTCATTTCAAACCCATTTTGAAGTCCATTTTTAGAATCGTCATGAATATAGTCAATATTGATATTGTTGGTTTTCTTTTGATGTGTAGATATCATATTTGATTGTTTTTTCAACTATGTAGATGTATTAAAGGATTTAAGCTTCCTGTTGGGAATTTGTACAATATTTGGATTTGCTGATCTTTGGTTAGGACAAGTTGAGATGTGCCTTGATCTTTTTTCAAAGTGTTTATGTGTTATTTTCTTTATTGTCGTTGTGTTGCAATTCGTTTAGGTTGGGGGTCTCTCTTATATGACATGGTGAGCATCTCCGCATGTATCGGAGTTTTAATAGTGGATTGTAGTTAGTTTATTGCCTTAGTATTATTTCTTGAAGATATTCCTAAAATAGATTGTAGTTAATAACTCATGTTTGGATTATTATTATTGGATGCTTACTGTAGGAATTTAATACTTGTATAGAATCCTTTATTACGATGATTAGGTTTTAGAATACTCTAGGGGAAAATTATATTATTACTCAAATGATAGGATGATCGACTTATAGATAATGCCTAGAGTATAGATGAGCTTATATTGGTTGTTGAGGCTTAATGTATGAACGAGCTAGGTTTGGGTAGTTTCATAATATTTATTTTATTGGAATTTGTATTTATTCTGTGTTGCTATGTGGAACTTATGTGAAATATCTATAGACTTGAGTAATTAATTAGGCATATATGCCTGTGTGGGGGTTTATTCGTCTATTACTAATGTTGTAACATTTTGCTGGGGCTTATATTTTTGTTGTTGGTGACTGGAGGTAACATTCATTATGTGGTTCCCGAGTGTGGGCTTTACCTGATACCATTGGCTTTGTAGTTGCATTTTATGACTTTGTAGTTGATATAATGCCTGAGTGAAGGCTTAAAATGACATGAATTTTGCCGTAACTGCATGTTTGTTCCAATAGTACATTACTCATATTGATTGATTGATGGTTAACATATTAAGTAGATTCTAAGATCACGTGTATATGTGATGAATGTATTTGGGATCTTTATACTGCTTTGTTTGTAAGCATTACATCCTCATATCATACATACATTTATGAGACATTGGTACCATAGTGGAAATACTATTTTCTTATAGAAATATAACAACTTCAAAAAGCCTCTTTCTAAGTTCATAAGCCAAAGAGGAGATATGAATATTGGGACTGGGTTGGTTATTGAGATTGTACATGGGTCTTGACCCCCTGATAGGTCCTACTGCCAAATCATTGCTCGATAGGTGTATACAGAGGTTATATAATAACCTCGAGCACATCACATCATCATTATCATCACTACATTTCATTGCATCACTTGCATTAAATTATCCTTCTTGGTATGGTTGATATTTTGTGAGTGTTTACTCTTGTGTTGTATTATTATATTAGAAACTCATTTGTGATATTGTTTTTTGAGCATCTATTCCACTTCATTATATTACTTTACATCATATTATGTGGATTTGTAGTTGATATATAATGATACTTGGGGAAAGGCTATGACTTAATCTAAGAGATCGTTGGATTGTACCTTTAGTAGCATAATATTGAAACTTTATGTAATATCTCCTTGTTTGATCCCATAATGGTTGGTTGATTTCATGTGATTAATCTTGAAATGTATATGTTATGTAGTAAGTCTTCTGTATAAGTGTTTCTTCTAATTTAAGATCATGAGATGGCTACTATTGACTCACCTAGGTTATAGTGCCTACCCTATTCTTATTATAGTTGTTGACCATTATTTTGTGTTACGCTGGTAGGATTAAGTATCATGTTTTGGCGGGTTGTAGATTATTTGGATACCATGGGTATTTGGTGTGATGGTTCTCGCCATCTCTTTGCATTAGGTCAGTTATCGTACTCACCCTTGTTGAGTACAAATATATTTTTGTACTCACACTTGCTTTTCTTTCTTTTTATTATTTTCTGCATTCCGTGAAGATATTTGATCGAGTAGTAGTTTGTAGATCATTTCCTATTGCACTGATGTTATGGAGATCGAGGTAGTGACAAATGGACTTCAAGCTTACCAAGATCTC
>NW_025862043.1:0-2206 GCF_002878395.1 Capsicum annuum
CTAGAGGCTTTGTAGACCTAATGTACAGTCAAGGTAGTGTTTTGTTAATAGACGTGATGGCTCCAATGGCCAAGTATTGTATATACATATATATGTGTGCTCGAGCTTATACAGGTGATTATTTCCTTTTATATGCGACATGATGTTGTCCGAATTTTGGGTTGTCATAGAGGTATGCATGGGAAGTATAAGGTTATGAGCTGGTTCTCCCGGGCCTCCTTGGTTACGGGTGTCAGTCCGTCCCAATAGGATTTGAGGCATGACATTTAGAATCGACAATAGATAGTCTAGAATATACATACCAACATGATCTATTAACAATTAAATAAAAAATAAACAAAGAAGAATTTATAATAGATGAAAAATATATGAAAACCATGAAGGATTAAAAATAAAAATAGTATTTTCTAATCTAGGAAGAAGGTATAAGAAAGTAGGTGAATATTTATATTTAATGTTAGAAAAAGAAGAATTAAAATTAGAAGATAAATTGACAGCTATGGTAAATGAAGAAATAGAAAGAAAAAAGGAAATAGAAAAAATAAAACAACAAAATACAGAAGAAACACGAAAAATAGAAGAAACTAAAAATAGTAGGATTGCTGAATTAGAAAGAGAACTACAAATGCTAAAAGATTTGTATGAAAAAGGACAGAAAGAAAAAGAAGAAATAGATAAAGAACAAAAATTATTAAATGAGATAAATCAATTTAAAGAAAAATTAGAAATAAGCAATAAAGAAATAGAAACCAGGGAATTAGAAATAAATACAATAGATGTTGAAGAAACAGTTAATTATGATTCGGAAGATAGTGAAACATATACAGAAATTTTAACAAATACAAAAAATTTAGAAATCAATGAAAAACAAGAAGTAATTAATGAAGAAAACTTAGAAAATAAAAACACAAAAATAAATACTCTTGATAAAAAAAGAAGATGAAAATATAATACCTAGAACATCATAAATAAGAAAACCTACATATTATAAGAATAAATTTAAAATATATAATCTAAAAGATGAATATGACAAATGGACACCAAAACAAATAGTTAATAAAAATTATAACTTTTTAGACTTAGATTGTGTAATAGTTACAGAAAAATAATACAATTATGGATAGGATATATAATCAAAACAATTATTAGATAATAATATAAACGTAACAGATGCACCAGAATATATAGAAACAACACTAATAGGAACAGTGAAATTATGCTTTTCACATTTAATTGAAAATAGCAAGAAGGTATTAAGAATTGATAAACCTACAGAAGGAACATCATCAACAACTACAACTAAATTAACACCTATAGAATTATTAAAAAAATATGAAATAGCTATAAAAGACGAATTTAGCAGCATAACAACAACAGAAGAAGAACCAATGAAGAGAAAGATACAAATAGGAATTTAATGTTAAAATTAGCAATATGTAATATGTGTTACATAGATGAGTATACTTGCGCATTTAAAGAATATTATTATAAAGGAACATATAATACAGAAGAAAGTAAAAAAATAAGAAAATTATATTTTAATAAATTACCTGAACTATTTAGTTCAAAAATAATAAAAAGTTGGGATGAAGCAAAAATAGTAGATCTTTAGGAGCAAGAATAAAATTTTTACAACAATGGTATAGAAACCTATGTGAAAAATATAGAGAAGAAATAAAAATGGAAAAAACATTAATAAGAAATTTAGAATGTTGCAAAGATAAAATAGCACCCCAATTTGGATGTGAAGAAAGATATTATAAGAAAAGAAAAAGACATAAGAAATATAAGAAATACAAAAAATCAAAATATAACTATAAGAAACCAAAAAAAAGATATTACGTAAAAAATTATAAACAAAAAAGACTATATAGGAAAAAGAAATCTATAAAAGAATGTACTTGTTATAATTGCAGAAAATTAGGGCATTTAGCAAGAGATTGTAAATTACCTAAAAACCCAAAAAATAAACAAATATGAGAAATAAAAATAGAAAATACAGAATATATGCAGATAGATTATATAGATTACAAATTAGAAAGTGAAGACAATATATATGAAATTTCAGAAAATGAAACAGATAATGAAATAGATAGTGAATTAGATGAATTAAATGACTGAAGAAGATATAAAAATAATAACAAAGGAAGAATATTTAAGTGAAGAAAGAACAGATCAAAAAATAATATTTGATAGTCACATATTT
>NW_025862044.1:0-3594 GCF_002878395.1 Capsicum annuum
AAATTAGTTTCATCCAATTTGGATGAAACTAATTTCATTAGAAAGAGAACTCTCATATCTTTCCGTTGATATATAGTATCTCACCCAGATCATTGTGTACGAGGAGTTATGATTGTTTGAAGTTGACCCAAAAATTCGCTTTTGATAGGTTGAAATAGATCGACCATAACTTTTTGCTTCGATAGACAAATTGGATGAAACCAATTTCATTGGAAAGAGGACTTGTAGAGATTTCCGTTGATATATAGTAAATAACCCAGATCATTATGTACAAGGAGTTATGATCATTTAAAGTTGGATGAAAAATACGCCAGGCCTCAGTACTTTTTCCTGCACATTTTACTGTTCACTACTATTCACGATTCGATCGAAATGTTCATAACTCGTCACTCGGGTGTTCGTTTTGGATGATCCACATATTGTTGGAAAGCTTATTCGACGTTTACGCATAAAATTTCAACAAAAAATTTCCTAGGGTATTACATCATCCCTCTCTTGGAAACATTTATCCTCGAATGACGCTAGACATGCCAAGATTAGATATGAAATAGAGCATACAGCTGAAACCATCCGTTAGACTCATCACCACATCGTTTCTCACTCCGAATGCAACATAGAATGCATAAATTTAAGAAACTACAGCTGAACACATAATAAATGACAGCTGAACTGCTGCAACTTTTATCAAAAGTGCGTGATTTAGGAAATAACGGTACCTTTGGCTTGATCGAAGTTCGCGGAAAATAGGTGCGGGTACTTGGATCACATATCCGCCTCAGCTTCCCAAGTTGCACCCTCAACAGATTGGTTTCGCCATAACACCTTGACCAAGGGAACTTCTTTGTTCCTTGGTCTTCGGACACTGAAATCAAGAATCTCAACAGAAATCTCATCAAAAGAAAGATTTTCTTGAATGTCAGCACTCATAGAGGAATCCACTACCACAACATCGCTAATATTCTTTCTAAGCATGGAGACATAGAATATTGGATGAACAGAGGATGAATCAAAAGGCAACTCGACCTCATAAGCTACCTTACCAACACGGCTAAGAATTTTGTAAGGACCAACATAACGGGGACTAAGCTTCCCTTTCTTTTTGAATCTCTTCACCCCCCTCATGGGTGAAATTTTCAAATACGCTAGGTCACCAACTTCAAACTCAAGGTCTCTCCTTCTAACATCCGCATATGACTTCTGACGACTCTGTGCAGTTTTCAACCTTTCCCTAATCGACTTAAATTTTTCCATAGCCTCAAATACCGAATCAGGACCACTCACAACCGCTTCACCCACCTCGAACCAACCTATGGGTGATCTACACTTCCTCCCATATAAGGCTTCAAACTAAGCCATGCCAATACTAGAGTGGAAACTGTTATTGTAAGCAAACTCTATCAACGGTAAGTGATCATCCCAACTTTCCTTAAAGTCAAGTGCACAAGCTCTTAACATATCCTCTAAGGTCTGGATGGTCCGCTCAGCCTGACCATCGATCTGCGGATGAAAAGCAGAACTCAAAAGCATTTGGGTACCAAGACCCTTCTGAAAAGCTTTCCAAAATTGCGAAGTGAACTGAGTACCCCTATTCGAAATGATAGACAAGGAAACTCCATACAGTCTGACTAGCTCTCAGATATACAATATAGCGTAATCCTTAGCAGTATATAAAGTATGAACAGGCAAGAAATGAGCAGACTTAGTCAATCTATCAACCACAACCCAAATAGAATCATTATGGCATTGGGAAGGAGGTAAACCAATCACGAAGTCCATATTTATCTCTTCCCACTTCCAGGTGGGAATACTAAACTCTTGCACCATACCACCAGGTCTTTGGTGTTCAACCTTAACCTGTTGGCATGTTGCACACTTAGCTACAAACGCTGCTATATCTTTCTTCATGCCACTCCACCAATAGATTTCCCGCAAGTCTCGGTACATCTTGGTGGCACCAGGATGAATAGAATATTGCTCCCCATGTGCTTCAGCCATAATCCTCTATCTCAGATCATCAACATTCAGGACACACAATCTACGTTGCAATCTCAACACACCATCTCCCCCTTGGGAGAAAACCTCAACTTTTTGGTCCTTGACTGACTCTTTCAGTCTGACTAAACTAGAATCTATGTATTGCTAATCCTTCACTTTCGAAACCAAGGAGGATTTGGAACTACTCTGAACCCCTATACTACCTTCAGCAGAGTCAAACAACCTAACCCCCAATCTATCCAAACGATGTACATCACGATCCAACTCTTTCTTACCTTCTACCACATGCGAAACACTACCCATGGACACTCTACTTAGGGCATCCGCCACAACATTGGCCTTGCCCGGATGGTACAATACACTCATATCATAGTCCTTTAATAATTCTAACCATCGTCTCTGCCTAAGATTGAATTCTCTCTGGGTAAACACATACGGCAGACTCTTATGGTCAGTGAAAACATCAACATAGACACCATACAAATAGTGTCTCCAGATTTTCAAAGCAAACGCAACAACAGCCAACTCAAGGTCATGGGTAGGGTAATTTTTCTCATGGGGTTTTAACTGTCTAGAAGCATAAGCTATCACCTTACCCTTCTGCATCAATACACAACCCAACCCAACTCTCGAAGCATCACAGTACACCACAAAACCATCAACACCATCAGGCAAAGTCAAAATAGGGGCTGAAGTGAGTTAAGTCTTCAACTCTTGAAAACTCTTCTCACAAGATTTGGACCACAAGAACTTCACTTTCTTTTGGGTCAACAGAGTCATAGAAAATGCTATAGAGGAGAAACCCTCAACAAAACGACGGTAATAGCCAGCTAAACCCAAGAAACTTTGGATATCAATCGGAGAAATAGGTCTAGGCCAATTTCTAATAGCTTTGGTCTTTTAGGGATCAACTCTAATACCCTCGAAAGAAATGATATGACCCAGAAAAGCAACTGACCTTAGCCAAAACTCACACTTACTGAACTTGACAAACAACTTATGATCTCTAAAGGTTTGTAAGACAGTTCGGAGATGATCAGAATATTCATCCTCACTACAGGAGTACACCAGTATATCATCGATGAACACTATGACAAACATATCCAGATATGGTCTAAACATTCGATTCATGAGGTCCATGAAAGCTGCTGGGGCATTAGTTAACTCAAAAGACATAACAAGAAACTCAAAATGGCCATAACGAGTTTGAAAAGCGGTTTTCGGGATGTCACACTCCCTAACTTTGAGTTGATGGTAGCCGGAATGAAGGTCTATCTTTGAGAAATAACTTGTACCTTGCAATTCGTCAAACAAATCATCTATTCTCGATAGGGGGTACTTATTTTTTATGATGACTTTATTCAGTTGGCGGTAATTAATGCACATACACAAAGAGCCATCTTTCTTTTTCACAAAATAACACAGGAGCACCCCAAGGAGAAACAATGGGCCTTATGAAACCCTTATCTAGTAGATCTTTGAGTTGCTCTTTCAACTCCTTAAGTTCTGCAGGGGCCATACGGTAAGGAGGAATAGAAATGGGCTGAGTATCGAAAAAAATATCAATCCCAAACTCTATTTCTCTATCAGGAGGTATCC
>NW_025862045.1:0-2445 GCF_002878395.1 Capsicum annuum
TGCACATAAATATGGCGCACAACATACCCATGTACAAAACTCTACTAAATGCGGCTTTCAGACCAATTTTTTAATGCCCCATATCTGGTAACCAAAATATTTCATGGTGCTCATGAAACAAAAGGACCATAAGCTAACCCATGACTGATATCTGCTCCTGTATACTACATAAAATACTTTATAATATGGAAACATGAACTTAAAGGCCATAAGGTTCAATGTTGAACATGATCAGAATGATATAACATCTGTGCGGGGTGATAGAATACCCAAAACAAAAATGAACATACGAAAGTCTAAGACATGATAGTCTAGAAAGCCTCTAACTGACTGAACTATCTGAGTAAGGAGTTGATGAGATATGTCCCTAACTAACTCCAACTATTAAACTAATTAATGATATAATAGGGGAATGATCATTTCTAAGAAAGATGAGGACTCAATTCTAACTCTATCTATAGATATCTAGAATCTACTATTGCTCTGGAGCTTGTGTCTCTAAACCTATGGTATAAGAATCCATAGCGCAAATGCGTCAGTACTTTGAATGTATCGGTATGCATGTGAGGTAGGCTGGATACCTGGGGTTCATATGCATGAACAATAGTAATAACTAACTAACTATCATGAGTGCGATAATACATACATGATACATAACAACTTACACTAATATTGTGATAACATGATTACTAAATTTGTATATAACTGATAACATAAGTCCTTGTATCTGATAGTATTGAATATGATGGAACTATCTGAGTTCTGTACCATATCTGAGTTGACTGTAACTGACAGTCCTAAAATCTGAAGAGCTATCTGATTTCTATTACTGAGACTGATTGACTATATCTGATAGTCCTAATTCTATAACATGAAACTATGTGAACTAGTTATCTAACTGACATGTCCCTGATACGCCATTATAGCTGACTTGGGGTCCAATCTGTAACCCCAATTAGAAAGGGTGTCAATTGGTCCTGAGTCATAAGACTGTCTGAAGTCTAAGGATTCATAGCTTAACTGAGAGTATAGTGAAAACATGACATGGCTCTAGGCACACAGTTAATATTTTGAGAATGAGTACCCTCAAGACTCGATGGAAGAAAACTGACCAAACATAACTTACTTGAACATATAACTAACATCATAATCCATAATACATTTATAGAATTATTTCATCAAAACATGTGATAGGCATAACTTGTACATACATGGAGGATTTCATGGTATCATGCTAGTTAGACATTTTTCCTTCATCTAGGCATTTAATCAAACATATTGTAGGCATGGTACAAGTAAACATCATTGTACAATAATTAAACATAATGGTTCAATTCTAATTTCATTATTGAAGGGTTTAGTCAGAGGTTTGCATAAATCTATATCTATAATAATTTAACCTACAGAGAATTTATCACCCTACATGGAGTAGAATTCAATTTCTCATTATCCACATGAACAAGAGTAGCCCAATCATGAAATTAATAACAAAATCCAAACACTTGAATTTAGGAAATGGATTCTTGGGCTTCATGGACGAAATGAGTCCATGAATGAACACTATGCATACCTTAGTTCGTAATTTCGTCAAGATTTATGGAGAAACTTTCTTGGAATTAGATCTTCTATGAAAACTCTAGCTTGTTATTGAGAGGTTTTTGAGAGAAGAGAGTGTATTTTGGGTGAAAAATAGTTGAATCATGTGTTAAAGGGCTTTAATAGGGGTGGGAAGTTGACCTTTTTAACCCTGGATGCGTCATTTAATTTCAGTAAAATTTTCCCGAACCGAACCCTTGGCACGATATGGCGCTATCGCACTGTGTCACTAGAATTCGATAATTAGGAAACTGAGGGATGGCTCAATGCAGATCCATCACGTTTCCCCCCCTCCTTTTTAACCTAAAACTTTTGCACGATGCGGAGGAAATCACCCTAAGACACTGGAAAAGGACAATTTTGAATTTGTGCTCAAGAGCAACGTGCCATAATCATGGACACCTACTGGAATTTGCCGAATGACATTTCCTCTTGTGGCACGACGCTCCACTGACTAATGTGGTGTTGTTTTACGATGGGAACTTAAAATAGTCATAACTTCTGACTCGATTTTCGAATTTGAGAGAATCTTATATCGATTGAAAGCTTATTAAATTTCCCACATGAAAAAAGTGAAAATTCCTCATGCCATAACCATCATTCAATTTAGAAGCTAATACTAGACATTCTTGAGATTAAATTAGCTAGGAAAAGTATGGTATATTACAGAAATTGACCAAGTCTTTTATGATGATAAATTATCTAGAATTATTGGTTCACTATGGTACCTCTTAGGTGATATTTATTGCATATTGTTGGTACATTGTGATATATATATTGAGTGATATTGATTGTATTTCATGATATTATGATATCCAATGGGCCAATACTATAAGGATAAGAATTACT
>NW_025862046.1:0-2044 GCF_002878395.1 Capsicum annuum
GGGGGGAATGGGGTAGGAATCATGGATGGATGGCTATCCCATTGATATTCACAAAATGAGGTCCTTGAGTAAAAAAAAGGGGATTTTGAGGAGGGAAGAATGGAAAACTTGATCTGGTTAGAGTCATCATCTCTGTTATTGCTGCTGGAGAGAGTTCCCATTGAAAAGATGAGCTGAACATTTGAAACGGAGTTTTTATCCAAACATTTGGACTGAAACTCTGGAGAGCTTGGTTCAGACACTCCATGGTAAGTTAAGCTAAGTATATGGGGTCTTGGATGAAGATTATCATCTGATTCCCCTTTCATTGGAGGTGTAAAGGAATTGATTAATTGGACAGGCATACCTCTAGCCAGGATGCCATAGTGTGAGTTGTTGGAATGGGCTCTATTAACATGGTGATCATGTTTGGTGATGGAGGGGGACTCATTTTGAGGAACAAAAATGATTTTCATGGTATCCTTTTGTTCCTTTAAGTTAGAAACTGAAGGAGGGTATGAAGGGGTTTCACTTTGGACAGAGCATCATTATTTAATGCTCTATCTGCATGGAGACTAATATCCATCAAATCCCCATGGGAAGTGGAAGGAATTTTTGCTAGTGTGGGAGTAGGAATATCCTAAGGCACCTGAGAGGTAATGATGAGTTTGCTGGGGTAGGACCTAGTGGGAAGGTCCTTTTTTTATCAGTATTAGGAGTAGAATGCGAGAAACTGCTAAAATTAATCTTAGATTTAAAGTTGTTCTTATGAGTAGCCCTAGAATTGGGCTTGGGTAAGGGGTCAAGGTCCAGAAAGAGGTTGGGCCTAAGGTTAACACCTAGGACAGAGAAAATGGGCCTTTTTATAATCGGCTAGGAAGAAAGCCCATCCAAGATAGGCCCAAATTAGTGAGAGGTATTGTAGATTGGTCCAACTTAAGGGAATTTGGGGACTTGGGTATTTGGGCCAAGAAAGGCCCATTTATTTTTTAGACCCGTGTAGGTCCAGACGAATGTTGTCGCCTTAAGAGGTCAAAGTCGCTGCCAACCATGTCCACCTTGGGCTCCGAAGGAGAAGGGTTAGATGACTTACCTATAAAGGTCTCCAATGCTTTCTTACCTTTAACGGAGGAGATTATCTCTTTGGAGGCTTCATCTTGGAAGCGTTTTGGATTCATCTTGCATGCAAAGGTAATGATCTTCTACTCGTCTTGGTCATCCACCTCTATCTCAATAGGAGAAATGAGAGATTCTAGTGTAGAAGTCTGGGTGGTTCCTTTCTTAACGCAGTTCTGGGTTGTGTGTCCCAAAAAACCATATGATTTACAGAGGATCTTTTCACCATTGTAGAGTAGTTGTTGCTTGTGATGAACAATCGTAATAGATCTTTTAACTGGTTTCCCTAGGTCAATTTGAATGCAGATATGAGCGTATCATCCCTTGATGGTGGAAGAGGTGCAAGCATCCACTTTCAACAGTTTCCCAATCTTGCGACCCACCCTTTCTAAGATGACTATGTCATAGAATTCAGTGGGTAATTGAGGAAGTCAAATCTAGATTGCAGTGGAGTCGATCTAGGTCTTGCTGGGGACAAAATTGGGTTCCCATCGCCTAACCGACAAGAAACTCCCTGCGATAAACCAAGGGCCTCCCTGAAGAACTATCGCTTGACTTTCTGCGTTAATAAATTTGGAAGTAAACAAACAAACCCTAGATCGATGAGACACAGAGATTCAGGAAGCTTTCACAAGGACTCCAAGTTCGTCTTGAGGTATTGCTATGTGAATTCACTTCCAAAAGCTTTTATTATAATAGAGAACTGCCAAGGAGTGTAGAGCGAGTCTTGTCTTCGACTGATAGATGAACTAGATCGTCATCTAAATCTGTCGCGTCTTTCTCTAAACAGGCACCATCCATAGAGTAATCCGGGGTGGAGATATGATTTGAAGCTATTTCTCGGTAAGAAGGTTTGTGATCCATAGATTTAAAGAAAGAAACAGAAAGATGAAAGAAGGAAGGGTGGGAATATCCTACAGAAGAGAAGCGGTTTAAGAGAGTTAATATT
>NW_025862047.1:0-1886 GCF_002878395.1 Capsicum annuum
GTCACAATTTAATTATTTGAATTCACCTAACTAGTGGTTAAGTAGTAAGACTTAATTACACCATAATGGGTGTCACTTTAACCCTCTTATACTCCAATTACATTCACACGCCATGCATATTCATACAACATCCTCCAATATCAAGTTTGGATTCATTTATCCTTCTAACCAATCCATTAAACCAAATTGAGCCATGGACATAAATAATCATCAATTCAATAGTATATCACCATATCCACCTTCCATAACTCAATTATCATATCCATCTTCCACAACTCAATACAACCAAACCATGCAAAATAGTCCATAACCCTATTTCTATCACCTTTTAATAACAACCAATACATATAATCCTCTATCACACATATACATATGGAAAAGAACGAAGTCAAACAATATTCATACCTTAGAATTCACCTCTTGATTATGCAATAATTTTTTCACATAGAATAGGTACCGTTCGAAGCTCTCGAGATAACAAACGCAGTTATCGGATTACTTTGGAATTTCTATGGTTGAATCAAAAGTAATTTAAAGGTCACATTTGGCTAGGGTTTGTTCTTTCTCAATGATTGATGATGAAAATGAGTTTTTGAACTGATATAAATGTATATATACACATATTCCCATCCATAATATAATAGGAAATGACCAAAATGCCTTTAAAATTTAAATAATGTCAAATCTGTCCTTTGGTGGACTATTTTGATAAGCTAAAGAAGATCGACCATAACTCTTTGCTCCGATATCGGATTTGGGTGAAATTGGTATCTTTGGAAGGATAATTGAAAGGGATTTCATTTCATATAAACTAGGACACCCAGTTCGTCCTGCATAAAGACTTATGGTCGTTTGAAGTTGACCCTAAAAATTCAGCTGGCCTCAGTAGTTTGTGTGCAAGAAATTTTCCTATATATTTACTATTCCCAAATATCCCGGCCACCATTTTATAGTTTCGAATGTGCTCTTATATTTGAAACCTATCTATTTTTGGAAATATTTATATCTTTAACCTTCGCATGGAACCATCGACGAGCAAATTCCGGTATAAATAAAATAAAAAAATTAATTCCATATAAATAAGACCAATACACGTACTTGAATACGCCAATACAAGTACTTGAATACGGGTTGTTACATTCTTCCCCCATTTATGACATTTTTCCTCGAATGTTAGCGTAGTTGTTCAACAGAAACAAGTTCAAGTCCATCATTAACATTCACATCATCACATAAATACTATGCATAAATAAAAAAACTTACTTGTTAATGTTCTAACTCCCTTTCTTGAACTTCCTCTTCATCTTTGAACAAATGAGGGTACTTATATTTCATTGCTTCCTCAACTTCCTATGTAATCTCTTCCCTTTGATGATTTCTCCAATATACTTTCACCGATGCTGTCTCTTTATTTCTCATCTTCTTAACTTGGCGATCTAGAATAGCAATAGGCACTTCCTCATAGGTAAGATGTTCCACAACTTGGACATCCTCAGTAGAAGTGATATGTGATAGATCTCTGATGCAATTTCGAAGCATTGACACAAGAAATATCGGATATACTGATGAGAGCTCTTGGGGTAGCTCTAATTCATATGCAACTTGTCAAAACCTTAGAGTGATCTTATATGGGCCTATATAACGTGGACTCAACTTTCTTTTCTTGCCGAATCTCATTACCCCTTTTATTGGTGATACCTTCAAAAATACCCAATCACCTCTAGAAAACTCTAGACCTCTCCTTCTACTATCCGCATATCACTTGTGTCGACTTTGGGCTGTTTTCAGTCGTTGCTGAATTACTTTAACCTTCTCTATGGCTTGATAAACAAGATTCGATCCGAACAAAAGAGTTTCATCCACTTCGAACCATCCTATTGGTGATC
>NW_025862048.1:0-3204 GCF_002878395.1 Capsicum annuum
TCATCTTTTCTCCACTAATTCAGACTTAGCTCGAGGTAACCATTTTCCTTAAGCTTATTCAGTTACATGTTCAAAATTCTAGTATAAAATTGGTATCAAATATCAGTACATAGCTCATAATGCATTCATGAGTTCAGCTTATCATTCATGCATCAGATATGTATGTTCAGTTGGGCTATATTCAGTTTAGAATTTCATTCAGTCCTAAAATCGTGTGTCAGTTGAGTATGATTAGTGTATGTGTTGTTTTATCTTTTCTCCCCTCTCAAGTAGTCATCATTCAAGGACGAATGTTTCCAAGGGTGAGATATTGTAATACCCCCAAAAATCCAAACCAATATTAGTGCCATGTACCAAGATCATGCATAGTACATCATGGGTATTTTATAGTTTTATGAGTAAGTTAGATGTATATTAAGGCTTCAAATAACTCCCAGCTATCAGACGAATCAAGCTCCTGCTTTCCATTTCCACCTGTCGATGCAATAAAAGCTACTAATTTCATATCTGGTGTTTCAAACATTCCTTCTTCTACAATTGGAGTTGACAGTCCTAGTTCTGTTAGAGTAACAGGTCTTGCTGGAATAACTACTTACCGATTGAATTCTTGAGAAGGATATTGGTATAGTCAACTTCAAATGATCTTATCTCTCATTATATTTGGAATTTTTGATCTGATGACCTATCAATAGATAGATAATTGAATTTCCTTTCAAAAAATACCAATTTCGCCTAAATCCGATATCGGAGCAAAGAGTTATCCCAATTTTATTCAAGTATGTCAAGCTGGAAAACGGTGACGACATTTCTGACGGGCTATCACGTTTCTGATGACCTTTTTGACGATGTCGTCACATTCTAATGACATTTCTGATGACGTCGTCATCCCTGGGCAGAAAATCAAGAATTTGGACCCCTTTTGTGATGGCTATTCATGACAGCCTATCACGGACCTGACAGCCTGTTACGGATGGTGTCAAGTATATTTTTCCAGCATTTCAAGGGCATTTTTTCAAGGGTATTTTGGTCATTTCCTTCACCTTCCACGACTTATAACCCTAAAGAGGCATAATTTTTCTCATTTTTCTTCAGTTAAGCATCTCAAAAACCCTCTCTTACGCTCTCAACCATAAGATTAGGGTTTCCATCAAACTCATCTCTCAAAAGCAAGATTCAAGCCTTTTTCTAAGATAATCGAGACTTAAGTTTCCCAATCCAAGAACTCTCCAGTAAATCATCATGGTCCCCTTTCTAAGTTATGCATAGTATTCATCTTTGGATCCAATTCGTTCATAGAGCACAAGAACCATGTTTTAAATATTATTTTGTAAACTTTGGTGGTGATATGAGTATGTACATGTTGACGATTGTTGTTTCAGTTTCAATGTGATGTCTAAAGGTTTTTTCATGGAATATAATGTTTGTTAATTGAAAACCATGAACTTTAGGTAGTTTAATATTGTGCGAATATGAAACCCACCTCTGCCTTAAAAAATGCATGCAAGGTGTTTGATAAACTTCTTAGGATGCTAGAAATTCATGTTTGTATAGTTCCATGATGTCTAAATGACAAGTCCATGTTAGCTATAGACTTCAATATGAATTCCATGCTTTTCATGTGTTGCTATTGTGGTTGTATGAAACCTGTAAGATAATGGAGATATACAATATGTACATGAAATATATCCATGCATTCCCTACAATTTTTAATATATTGAATAACTATATGTAATATGATACCCCCTACTTATGATATTATGAATTGTGGACTCAAATCTTGTGATCAAGTCATGTCATGTGTGTCAGTTTCCTTCTATCGAGTCCTGGGGGTATTCGTACCCAAAAAAAATAGTTGTGTGCCTAGACCCATGTCATTTTTTCACGATAATCTCAGTCAAGCTATAATCTATAGAACCCAGTCAGTTATATGACTCAGGAAACCTCAGAAATCTCATGATCTCAATTAACTCTAAGATAATAGTACTACTCCTTCAGTCAACAGAAGTCAGTTAATCTGTCCATGTACAGTCAGTTGAATCATGTTTAGTCTCTTCATATTGGAGTAGAAGTTAGTACCGAGTGAACCTAAGGATGGGAACTCACCTACCAGTTTAGGGTATGATTCTTAGCAGTCATCCTTGTGTTCCAGAACTACGTAGCAAGCGTAGGGTGAGACATCTTAGCCTATCAGATTAGGGTTGATAAGGTGGCTTAACCTATCAGTTTAGGGTTCCCACCATTATTCTTTTGAATACCTGCCAGGTAAGGGTCACCCACAACTATCCTTACCTGTGGCGTGGTATTAACACCCCTCTAGTTGGGGCAGATTTTGGACCCCAACTTAGCTATATGCGTTATTGGGGGATGTTGGGTAAACAACTACCTCCCACAATTTCAAAATTAGTCTTAGTAAAAGAACTCAAAGAAGTCTTCAGATTTTAGTATATCAGGACTATCAGATACAGTCAAACTCAGTTATAGTACGAAATTCAGATAGTTCCATCAGATTCAGGATTGTTAGATACAGTCGCCCATGTTATCAAAATTTTAGTATCAGTAAAGTATGTACTATCATATAGGACTAGCTATCATGCACCCACGATTTCAGTTACTATGTATGCATGTTTGTATTCTTACGTTCATATCAGTCAGACAGTTAGCATTGTTCATGCATGTAAACCCTGTTTATATTTAGCCTACCTCACTCGTATACTCAGTACATTCCCTCTTACTAACTGCGCTATGGTTCTTTCTTTTCATATTACACCATACGTTCAGAGACACGAGCTCCAGATCAGTAGTAGCAGTAGTATTTCCAGTTGCAGAGATTCAGTGAGTCCTTTTCATTCAAGGGCAATATGATTTGATTTATTCATTATTATTTTATCCAGTTATCAGTTTAATGAGTTAGTTGGAGACATGTTCCTTCAACTCCTTATTCAGACAGTACTTAGAGGCTTTAGATTCAGTATTTAGACTTATGTTCAAATTTGATTTAGTTTTCAGCTGTTTTGTGTATCTTTCACACATATGGATATTATGTTTTGACAGATTCTTTATTCAGTTGAACCTTATATCCTACATGTTCATATTTTCTGCATTATTACATTATATATGCGGTGTACAAGTACAGATATCAGTTATGGGTTATCTTGCGGTTCCTCGGGGTCATGAGCACCGTGTAGCATTTTGATTTAGAAAATT
>NW_025862049.1:0-1058 GCF_002878395.1 Capsicum annuum
TCAGAATCTGGTTTACTTGATATGATTATGGAATCATTGAACATGTAGCCTCCAAAAATAGGTGTATGCCACTATTTGCACCGCGCACACAGTATTCTTTAATAAAAGGCGAAAGAGTAGTTCACTCGATCTGTGGTCACTGCGTGGGCGTGGCTGCATGGAAGTTGTAACTGATTTTCAAGGAGGCTTTGTATATAGTTTCAAGGGCCAAGGACATCTATGAGACATACTTACCTTGACGGGGTCAATGGCCCATGGCCTAGGTTAGCGACCTCATTGCACTTTGGAGGGTTGCCTGCCTAAGTTCGATCCAAGTGGTCGAGCCTACGTCATAATTTGTGGCAGCGGGGGCCTGCGTTTGCACGGCCCCTACCTAACACAAAGTCCAATTGTTTTCTAATATCTCATTTATAGGTGTATGAATTGCTCTAACACCCACATTCTTATGAATTTTTCAAATAGAAACTTTTAACTATGAGAGATTTAAGGGAATGTGGTCTTTTTATTCTCAACATGGTCATATGTATCCACATTTATTACATAATTCAACAGACTGTTCATCTAATAATGTTTGAATTTAGACTGTTAGATTGAACATGTGCAATGATTTACTTGATAGACTGAGGTAGCGGTCCTTGTTAGATTGAACATATGTAATGATTTTGATAGACTGAGGTGGCGGTCGTTGTAACAGTTAGTGTACACTCAGAACCATACGCCTTTTTCAGCGCGTCCAATCAAAACATTGCTTCCAACTTTGACCATGTATATACAACAATAACATACTCCCACTAATCTCACAAGGTGTGCAAAGGGTAGTGTGTATGTAGCCTTACCCCTATTTTGAGGAGGTAGAGAGGCTGTTTTCAATAGACCATCAGCTCAAGTGAAGTATATCGAATCAGATATGGTCATCATCAGAACATGTTGACATATTAACTATCACATTGAAGGGAGGTTAAAAATTAATGTGATACTAATTGAGGCATTTAACGCGCTACTATCTCCATTTACACATTTTGCAGACTGATTCCGTTAAGCAATTAATGCATGATCAT
>NW_025862050.1:0-3362 GCF_002878395.1 Capsicum annuum
TTTCAAAACCCCCATTGAAAAACATGAATTTTTAAAGTCCATGAGATATTTGAGATAACTAGTCTTTTTCCACCTAGCAACTCAACGGTACCACTAGCCACACAAATCATGTAATAGCCTTAGAAAAATACTGCAAGGTCATATCACCTTGGCATACTTCTACATCATACATACAACATCATACTTCATTGCGAATCAATTAAACTTAATCTCTTGCGTACACTGTTCAAGCCTATTAGATCACTTCTATAAAACTGGTATCATTACCCGAGCAATCATCTCATCCACCTTCATGGATTTTAATGGTTCAAACTTGATGTCTAGTGCTAAACATAATTTTTACAACCCAACCTCACGCATAATTATCACTTGGAAACTATGAAATAAACATCAAGAAACACTAGTATGCTAGAACTTCACAACCACAATAATCGATCATGACCTTACGACTTTCCTTATCATAATCCATTTGCACGTACTATTTCAACACATCAAGCCTACTAATTTAATCTCACAAAACATGTCTCATCAATCTCATGCCACCATTCTTACATCTACATTAAATTCAAGCCAATGGTCTAGCATCAATCATCTACCACCAATGACGACTACAACATACTATGCTAGTCCATAAAATTGACACAATCTATTCAAACATCTCAAAATCCACTACATACCTTCTCACAAGTTGTACTAGTTTACAACTACCAACGAAAAGAAGGTCAAGGGGTAAAGTTACATAATAGATATGATCAACCTTAATCTTATATTATAACCCCATATAATCTTTTCTACTTATACAAATTTCTCACCTCAAACTTACTTACCCAAACATACATTTAGACTACCTTCAAATTCCACAAACAACCATGAGTCTATACTTACAACTTACTGGCTAATATAGACATTTTCACACTTCAAGCAACCGATAAATCACCCTAACTAACAACTCCTTCTCTACCTTCTACTAAACTAACATACAAGGACAAATCATCTCTTTACCGGCCCAATCTCGTGCAACCAGATTCAGCTATACATACATTAAACCTACACAAGAACAACAAGTTGGACAACAAGTTGCTAGTGAATCGAAATAGGACTCACACGGCTTCACTAGAATTTGATTTTGTATTTTGAACAAGAAAATGG
Source organism: Capsicum annuum (assembly GCF_002878395.1). Taxonomy (NCBI): domain Eukaryota; kingdom Viridiplantae; phylum Streptophyta; class Magnoliopsida; order Solanales; family Solanaceae; genus Capsicum; species Capsicum annuum. The sequence continues at coordinate 1,150 of NW_025862050.1, forward strand.
GATAAATGACAAGTCAACTATGCTAGTGAATCGAAAGAGCCCCACAGCTTCACTAGACTTTATTTTTCAACAACACTTTGATGACAATATTTCATGAGATAGAGATTTAATACGCAATATTCAATGAACTAAGAATACACATCTTACTCTGTAGAAATAAAATCGGAGTCAAAACACTTCCTCCATGGACTACCACATTATCCACACATGCTGCTAGCTACCAAATTAGTTTATCACTATAAAGGGGTAAATCATCCTCACTCTGACTTCTAACTTTGTGACTTCACATTACCAACTTCTTGGTCTAATTTCATTACCAATAGGTCATGACAACAACACTTTAACACACACTACTATTCGGGTGAAAATACAGTTCCAACATTCTGCTACACCTTATTACCTCTGAAGCATGACACTGGAAACATAAGCTCTGAAAAAAATTGAATAAACTTAATATTGCAGGCTGAAAAGCACGATTTCATCAAAATCAAGGTTCATACTAGGACCAACACACTCTGAAGCACTAACGGACTCTTCTCAAGACCTTGCAAAAATCTTATATGATTCGATCAGAACGAACCATACCATTTAGACTCTCAACTTCTGTACTTGAATCCACCCAATGATGAGACATGTTTGAGAATGTCCGAGTAAAGAAAGAATTGGGATGACTGTTACTTTCATATGGGCGAAACCATAGCACGAATTTGAGTATAAAAGAGGAACATTCTGACTCTATTGCACGAACTAGAACATAAAGAAAGAGAGACATTCCTAAACGCCTAGTAGCCTCCTCCTTATAAGTGTGGCGCGCTACACACCCATAAATAAGACTCTACCCGACACGATTTCGCAGATACCCTGGGACCATGAACCGTGCTTTGATACCAAGTTTGTCACGACCCGAACGGGGCCCTGACTGTGACGAGCATTCCAAACCATGAAAGCCCGAAACACCCCTATCTATCTGGTATTCATGGACATAATTCATATGATAATAAGAAATGCGGAAGATACGCAATATTATGGAAACATGGTCACAAGTCAAATGAAAAATCAATAAAGGGGAAATTAATGTCCCACAACATCTATCGACATCTGAACAATCGTCTGTGAAATCTCTACTACATGACTGAAACAAATTACTGTCTGAAAACTAGGATAAGGCCCCCAGTAGACCCAAAACTACTAAATGATAAATGAACTGAAAGACATCAGGCCTTCCGAAACATAAAAGGCTCACCACTTGATTCTGCAAATCTGTCGGAAGAGATCTACTAGTTATCTGGACCTCTAGACTGTGCCTCCGAATCTGGGAGGAAACGGGGTCAATACAAAGTACTGGTACGCAGATAAATTAAAATAGAAATATAATATTTTTACACAATATAGGTGAGAACCATTATAAAACAGTTTCATATCAAATCATTTGAAAACACATGAGCATAATGTAATGATTTTTCAACACCAATGCAATGCATTTGAGCTAGGTGGAATACCCTACAATTTGTAATTCCACGACTATGTGGAATCCGCCTTTTAGCTCGACGCCCGAGCCTCTAATCCAAGTAGCCACCAGGATTTGGAGCTTGTGATACCCCCCATGTGAGCACACCCGGGAATCCCCCCATATGAGATCCCCCAAATAATTTTATTAATCCTCCCATGTAGGATACAATATCATATAACCCGCATCAGCAACTACGGTTTCCAGCGATGAACCCTTTCACTCAAATGCCTTCTTCGGATATCCACCTTTCTCATGAAAATTAATGCACTCAAACTTTGTTCAAATCAATCACATGTCATACTCTGTAGGGTATCGTCATACCCACCTTGCAAGTCATCAGTATCATATCATTCTCTTCATTCAATCATCATATGCATATATTTCAACATGAACAAAACAACCATCTCTTTAAAAGTCAAAAACCATATCCAACATTTTATTTTTAAGACATTTTATGACACGCATTTCAAGATGATTTCAAACAATTCATATCATGTGAAAATTTAAAACAACATCATATGAAGAGAGGGGTTCCATGTAATTCATGCTATCAATTTATCACCATTATGAAACATATACATATACATATATATATACCAAATCATTTCGGGAAAAGGCCTAAAAGACCACAATAATATTATTAAAACATTTAAAGAATAATTATATTCATAATTTCAAAACCCCCATTGAAAAACATGAATTT
>NW_025862051.1:0-5244 GCF_002878395.1 Capsicum annuum
CGGGCCTTCTCGGCTTCGGGTGCTAGTCCGGCCCGATGGGATTTTGGGGCGTGACAGTTTGAATAAGCATTAGTTGAAATCCGACTGAGCACTTTCAAATCTTTGGATTCTTCCTTACTACATATAAAAATGAAAAAAATAATTTAAAATTTCCATTATACATAGTAATAAGGTAATGTGAATCATTATATGTTTTAAGATTATTATTTATTGACAAAAAAATTAAAATAAAATAAATACAAGTAACATATACTTATTTATTAAAATTAGTAACTTAACACCATTATATATAACGCAAAATATAAAGAGATGGATGTGTGTGGTGGTGGTGGTGGTGGTGGTGGTGGTGGGAGGGGGCGGGGGAGAGAGTAAATTAAATTAAGATATTGTAAAATATCTCAAAAATATTTTCTTGAGAAAATGCCCTATTACCCCCATGAACTATACCCAAAATGGTTGTGAAACACCTCAACTTTACGGGGGTCCTATTACCCCTAAACTAATTAAAAGTGCAATTTTGACACCCTTAGTACCTACGTGGCACATAGTGTGCCTACATGGACACTTTAGTGTGTTGTGCCACGTATGTGCCACGTAGGCACTAAGGATGTCAAAATTATACTTTTAATTAGTTCAGGGGGTAATAGGGCCCCCTTTAAGTTGAGGTGCGTCTCTGTCGTTTTAGGTATAGTTTAGAGGGTAAAAGGGTATTATCTCTATTTTCTTTAGTTATTATATAATGGCAAGTGTAGTAATATTGAACTAAATCAACGAGAATATCAAAAATGAGACAAAACAAATTAATATGAAATAATAAGTTAAAAACATATGTCAAAGGGTAAATTTAGAAAGAAGAAAAAAAACTTCGAAAGTAATTGATAAGCATTAGTTGCAATCTAACTAAAGATGAGAAAATGTTTGAATAAACATTAGTTGAAATCCAACTAAGTATTACCAAAACTTGGGATTCTTCCTTATTACATATAATATAATAAACGGAAAAAATAGGTTTCTTTTTTTGTATTAAAAATTTAACTTTCGTACATTCCAACTCCTTTAGTAGCTAATTATCCTTTATTTTCACTCTTTTTTTAGATATTAGATACATCACAGTACATCGAATACATTACTTTTCAATAAATAACTAATCAATCAAATGTTTGTATATCAGCAATACAAATCTTATTCTAATACATAAGTCATATATGTATTAGTAATACAAAAAAAAAAAATATTTTGATACAGATTTTTTGCCATATTTTCTATAAGATACATCATTATTATGTATTTGTACACAAAAATCAGTACCATACATATCATTTATAGTTTTTTAGCCAGTCTCTAACGTACCTTCATGTCCTTCACCATCCCGCCATTAATAGATACATTCTACATATCAACAACATAAAAATTCCTCAGATATATAAATTTCGTAGAAACCTTTGAATAGTGAAAACAAACATTTTCGATCAGACCTAGCCAGATCTCCAGTAGTATCATCAAAACTCTGTAACATTCATCAAAAAGAGATGAAGTTTTGGAAGATTTTAGTTTTGATGGTTGTTTACGATTGACTTTTTTAGAAGAGATGTAAGGCGATGAAAGCATAAGGTTCTATTTGGTGGTGTTTGTGGAGGTTTTTGCCAGTGACGGGCTCACCAGTTATAGTGATAAGGTGATGGCCGGAATGGGGAATAGGAAGATAGAGACAAAAAATGAGAGTAAGAGGGAGATGGATAAGAGAGTGAAGGTGGCGCTGTTGGGTGGCTCTCACCGACTGTGGTGGTTCGGAGATGTGGTCGTCCAACATTGAGGAGATGAGGAGAAGAAGTGTAGGGGCAACTAGTATGAAAGATAAAATGAATTGAATTTGAAATTTGGGGTAGGTATTAGAGGTGGGCATTCGGTATTCGGTTCGGTATTTCTAAAATTTGGGTTCTGTAATTCGATAATTGGTATTTGAATGTAGATACCACATACCATTCTTATAAACATCGATTTGGTAATTCGGTAATTAATAAATTAAACTTCGGTTCAGTATGATATTTGGTAATACCATAATAAAGTTGGAGATGTGCAAATGTACGTTTAAACCTCAAAGGTATTTTTAATAGAATTTTAATATTCTTTTTGTTGCTTTTTACGAATATATTATCAAGGTCCAAGAGATTATTTGGGATGACTAATACTAGTGTCTATTGGGTTGATTAGACACACACACACACACATATATATATATGTATAATTCGATATTCGGTAAATATCGAATACCAAACGGTATTAATATTTTGGATCAAACCCAATTTCAAATACCAAAATATTAAAATTTTACTCCCAAATACCATACCAAATATCAAATTACCGAATATCAATTATCAATTTTTTTTGTTCGATTTGGTAAATTGATTTTAGGTATTTTATGCCCAGACCTAGTGGGTATAACGTATCAATGGTTTAGAGAGGAAAGTAAACAGTAGAATTCACATAATTATTTTAAAGAAATTAAATTTTAAATAATAGTATGTAATAATTACTAAAAATTACACAAATACACAACTTATGTTTTCAATATTACAAAAAATCTCAACTCCCTAAACATATTACAAAAATTCCAACATATACACAGAATGCTATGTATATGTCGGCAATGTTATGTATATTAATAGGAAGAGAAAGTAGAGTAATTTAGAAAGTGTAATTAGTTCCAAAAAAAATTGGTATTTATGTTATTATATTGATAATTAAGGTGTGATATTACGTAATTTGTCCAAAATTAAATTTAACCCAAGGGATGTATAAGTTAGCCATATTTTCTCTTCTTTTTGTTTTAGAGGCCTCGGCCCACGAAAAAGAGAGAGTGGGCTTCAATTTCCAGACCCGAGTCCACCGGCAAAGACTTGTTATTCATTGCTTGTCTCCAAAAACTCTCCTTCCCAAATTCCGAAACCTAAAATATTGCAATTCACAAAATACAGTGTGTCCTACTTGTTGATTTTCGTTAATCGATTCTTCTTCTTCGCGATCTCCGGTTAAGATGGTGTTAGCACAATTAGGAGGGAGCATTTCGCGTGCTCTCCAGCAGATGAGCAATGCCACAATCATTGATGAGAAAGTTCTCAACGATTGCCTCAATGAGATCACCCGTGCTCTTCTCCAGGCCGATGTTCAATTCAAGCTTGTTCGCGATATGTCAACCAATATAAAAAAGATTGTTAATCTCGAAGATCTTGCCGCTGGACACAACAAGCGTAGGATCATTCAACAGGTGTTTATACATTCCTTTTTCGCCGAAAATTTGATCTTTTGATACATTTTTCTTAAGCCTGAAGTTGATATTCGTGTAATGTTTGTGTTAGATCAACTGTTGGGAATTTGTGTCTCTGTGATGTGTAAGAGGAAGGAACATACACAGATTCGTAGAGAGAGGAATGGATAAAAAATTGGCACTTTTATTAATATCTATGCAGGTTGGAGGGGGAACTCTCCCGATTTTCTTTCATTTGCTATTAAATCGGATAAACAATGGAGGCAGCTTAAATGGACTGTTGAAAATTTGTCTGTCTGTGTTGTATAAGAGGACGGGATATACGTGGAGTCTTAGTGGAGTAATGGTTAAAAGTAGGCATCTATATTAATTTCTTTGCAGGTTGGAGGGTAGCTGCCCCTATTTTCTTTCATTTGCTTCTTTCTAGTAACTCGGATAAACAAAGGAGGTTGCTTTTTAACACCCAATAAATCTCTGTAGTCCTGACTAGTAAATAGGACCTCCACTTCTTGTTAGATTGTGGAAAATGGAAAGGTATCATGCTGTTGCTGCTTTTGAATGTCGTACTTTCCCTTGAGCCTGAAGTTGATATTCATGTAATGATTGTCTTAGAAGTAAGATGAACTGTTGAGGATTTTGTCTTTGCGACGTAGAGGAGTACAACAACAACAATAACATACCCAGTGTATTCCCATCAAATGGGGTCTGAGGAGTGTAAAGTGTACGCAGTCCATCCCACTACCTCATATGAAGTAGAGATGAAGTAGAGAGACTGTTTCTGATAGACCCCCGGCCATCAAGTGGGCTCAGGACAGATAACAATATAACAAACAAACCACATAAAAGCATACATCCACACAACAATACTATAATATCAGATAAGAAAAGGATAATAACTAAAACAAGACGCGCACAAGATGATACTAGAAAAATATCTATTCGGAAAACATAGGTATCACCAATACACCACAGACGTACTCCTACACACTCACCCTCCTGCCCTAATCCGCTTCCTCCACACCTTCCTATCAAGAGTCATGTCCTCCGTAAGCTGTAACTGCTCCATTTCATGTCCAATCACCTCCCTCCAATACTTTTTAGGCCTTCCTCTACCCCTCCTAAAACCATCCGTAGCCAGCCTCTCACACCGCCGTACTGGAGCATCCGTGGGTCTCCTCATCACATGCCCAAACCATCGCAGCCTCACTTCCCACATCTTGTCCTCCACCGAAGCCACCCCTATCTTCTCCTGGATAATCTCATTTCTAACCCTCTCTCTCTTGGTAAGTCCACACTTCCATCGCAACATTCTTATCTCCGCCACCTTCAACTTCTGTATGTGGGAGTTCTCAACTGGCCAACACTCCGCTCCATATAACATAGCCCGTCGATATTGGTAAATAAGCCCCCACTTGTTGTTACCTTGTGGAGCTGGAAAGGCATCTGACTTAATTTACCTCAAATTTTGAAACATGTATTTGTAATTAAACCCTTGAAAACCTGATTCCTGAAATTGTATTCTGCTTACAATAGGATTAAGAATGCATGTGTTGCTGGTTATTTGACTGTTGGAGACACCGTATTTCGTGGACATTAGTTTTGGAAGATCTTTCAATGCCAATGCCCCTCTCCGTTCATACCCCCCTCCGGCGCCGGCGGGATACAACAGCCCCCCCCCCACCTCGGTCTCCAGCCAGCTGCCGCTCGGTCTCCAGCCGCCGATTCGGTCTCCAACAGCCGAAGCTCGGTCTCCAGCCGCAGCTCCGCCTGCACCCGCCGCTCGGTCGCCAGCAGCCGTAGCACCCAAACGACGACCAGTTCCCTCGGTCTCCAGCAGCCGCAACTCCATCTCAGCACCGGAATCCCCCGGAACCCGGTCAACGCTGGGCTTTGGTTTCCGGCTTGGTTTACAAGCGTAACCCGGTGACTTCTAACCTTTGTTATTTCATTCTTCGTATTATGCTAGTAGTAGCCCCTGT
>NW_025862052.1:0-2778 GCF_002878395.1 Capsicum annuum
AATAGAGAGCATGAAATCTGTAGATATTAGAAAAATGTGAAATCTATAAATACTGTGTATGCATATAAGCTTATAAATGCTAGAGGTATATGAAATCTGTAATTACTGGGGATGCATGACCAATCATATAACATAAACGGAATAAAATTTTGTAAACTAAAACACTGAAATATTGATATCTGTATGCTTTTATCAAACAACACTTAAACTGAGTCACTGGTCTAATTATTGGACTAGGACTGTGAGAGCTATCATCTAACTGACATACCCCAATCTGAGTTAATCAGGGTCAAACCTATAACCCCATCTAGAAAGGTTTTAATACCGTACCACGGGTACTAACACTGGCTTTGTGGATCCGCTATACTGATATATTGTCCAAAGGACTAAGGGTGTCAATCCTGAAATGACGAGTGACCCCTGCAAGATAGTCAAACCTAATCTGATGGGTGACTCCTTATATCCTATGTTGGCTATGTAGTTTTGGAGTATAGGGACTACTACTAATGACTTTGCCTATCTCATGGGGAAGGAACCATCCCTACACTATCTCGATGCTAAATTCTACTCCAAACTGAATGACACTGAAATACTAGACTGTTCTGAGTTTAACTGACATATCCTACTATCTTGATAATGCTCATAGTATGTTCTGATGACTATTTTTTAATATACTGACACTAGACTAAGCAAACAACTATTGTTTTCAGGTATTCAGTACCCCCAGGACTCGAAAACCATAATAGTAAAATTACACTAAATCTTGAAGGACAAAGCATGAAGGCTTTTATTAAATCAATCACTCTTGTAGGCATTTTATCAAACACTTGCAGTTCATTGTTTTATCAAATCGTAAGAATGTCATAGAACTTAAAGTAAAAGCATGAATTCTATATGAATAATACTAAATCATGATTTAATTTTTGGAATAATAACATTAAAACATAGAGAATTGAATGACAACAATAAGTTCATTGAAACATAGTATAAAATCATAGTTCATGGAGATTCATGGGTGAAATCAGAATTTAAAATTGAATAACTTGAAAAGATCACAAATTTGTAATTTAAATAGGATATTGGGACTCTATGGGTGAAATAAACCCATGGATGAACATCTAACATACCTGAGTTATCTAATTTTGAAGGATTGATAGTGAGTTCTTGAGATTTGGCCTTGAATTTGAGAGCTAGGTTGTTTTGTTCTTGAAAAGGAAACCTTTAATTTGAGAGGAATTGAATAATGATGAGTATTTAGGTCAATTAGGGGTTAAATTTTGTATTTAGGATGAGTTTAGGGCTTAGGAAAAAGACCCAAATACCGCTAAAAAAATTTAAAAACACAAGTTGGAAACTGAAGGTCCCAATTTTTTGCCTTGGCGCGATGCTCCACTATTGCGTCAAGCAACTAGAAAAGGTACCATTGAGAAAGGTACCGTGATGCGCCATAATAGAGGAGGGTCACTCGAAATGGCCAAATGTGAACTAGATCTTTGGCATGACATGCCAACATTGTGGTACGACACTGGAAATTGACAATTGTTATTTACACTGGATCCGTGATGCACTTAGGTTTAAAGTGGCGGTGTTTAATGACTAAAACTTAAAATTGCCATAACTTCTTACCTAGTTATCACGTTTGAGTGAATTTTTATATCATCAAAAAGTTAATTGAATTTTCTACTCAACGGAAGGCTCTAAACTGAAAATTAATGAGTATTTTGAAAATTTTATATATGAATACTTGTATATTGGGACTTAAATTATGCTAGGGAAATATGGGGTATTACACCTATGGTAGTATATATCTTTCAATAACTGATTGTAACACCTAATTCTATAAAGAGTTGATTGTCCATATTACTTGTAGATGGGTCTTTGCCATTAGGGAATCTATTTTGGAAATATTAAATGGAGACTTTTCCCGTGGCATGAGGATTTTGGCTCGTAATGTGCTCTGATCCATATGTGTGATTCTTCTCATAAACATTAATGACGAATCTGTAAGAACTTAAGTATTTCATAACCCTAAAGCATCACTTGCATTTTGGATTAGCACATCTAAAACAAAAGACTTTGCTCAAATTAATCACCTTTTTTAGTTTGAATTTTTTAAGCACGCAATTAACAAACAAGAAGGTAGTTCTATATTATGCATAAATGATATACCCTTGTAAAAACTAGTCTCATCATCATGATGATTGCCCGATTGTGTTGATTGAGGAGAACTGCCTATTGTATTACTCGCAATAATGGTCAAAGGTGTTTGATCATCATATAAAATATTCACGTCCATAGCATCCAAATTATAATTAAACATGTCTTGTTGTTATGGTTCTAAATTCTGGTTCTTATTCTCTCTTATTTCTTAACCATATACACCCTTAACACCGGCCTTGCTAAATTACTCAGATAATCATCCAACTAAACCTGATCAGTTATTTCGAAAGGTAGTACCCTCTAATTTTAAAAGGAACTATGCATGTAGCTGATGAGGAGTTCTTCCGGTTTACAATTCAGTCCACAATAACTGATGACTAAGTTCACAGAATCATCATACGAAATATCACTTTGGAATGCCATAGCTATCGTCTCTAGCATTTCACCCTTCTTCCACCACCAGACATATCAATTGTTCTTCTCGATCCATTCACCATGACAATCCACCCGTATTATTATTGATCTCTCTATTAGTGGTACCTAAATAAAGATATTTGTTAAAAAAGTTAATAATGACATGAAAATAAAATTAATAATGATTTTATAGTACCATAACAT
>NW_025862053.1:0-3157 GCF_002878395.1 Capsicum annuum
TATGGTTGATCTACTTCAGACTATCAAAACAGTCCACCAAAGGACTGTTTTGATAGTCTGAAGTAGATCAACCATAACATTTTACTCCGATATCCAAATTGGATGAAACCAATTTCATTAGAAAGAGGACTCTCATATATTTCCATTGATTTATAGTATCTCACCCAGATCATTGTGTACGAGGAATTATGATCGTTTGAAGTTGACCCAAGAATTCACTTTTGATAGGCTGAAGTAGATCGACCATAACTTTTTGCTTCGATAGACAAATTGGATGAAACCAATTTAATTGGAAAGACGACTCACAGAGCTTTCCGTTGATATATAGTAGATCACCCAGATCATTATGTACAAGGAGTTATGGTCGTTTAAAGTTGGAGAAAAAATACGCCTGGCCTCCGTACTTTTTCCTGCACGTTTTACTGTTCACTACTATTCATGGTTCAATCGTAATGTTCATAACTCGTCGCTCGGGTGTCTGTTTTGGATGATCCACATATCTTTGGAAATCTTATTCGATACTCTACGCAATGGTTGGTCATAATCTAAGACATTCCGCATGAAAAATTTATAATTCGTTCTAGAAGATAGAACCCAACACGCTTATGCACAAAATTTCAATGAAAAATTTCCCGGGGTATTACAGATAGTAGTTTTTTGATGCAAAAAAGTATTCTTGCTTTTTTATATGATGAAGATCGTAAACATACTAGAGATTTTATTGCTGATTCTATTGTTAAAGTTGCCGAATTTTATGATATCAAAAATAAAATCTTATGTATTGTTTTTGATAATGTTTCTAACAACAAGACTGCTATACCAAAATTAAAATATATGCTATCTCCGCTGTTGCCTGAAATTTTTCATATTAAGTGTGCATTTCATATATATAATTTAATTGTAAAAGATGGTCTTGAATTTTTTGAGCTTTAAATTGAAAAAATTTGTTTTGCTGTTGGTTTTATTCAAGGAATAATTGTAGAAAAAGAATTAGAGAATTTAAAATTAAATGTCAAGAAAATGGACTTGCACTGATATTGATACTTGAGGAAATTGATATTAGATGGAATTCTACATATGATTTTTTAAAAACTTGTTATAAATATAGAGTTCCTATTACACTAGCTTTTAACCAACATTGCGGTTCATTTACTGATTTTGCTGATTGCATGCTACATGATTCTGATTGGGTTGTAATTAATGATCTTGTTAAGTTTTTAGAAAAAATTTATGTAGCTACGGTTGAATTTTTCGGTGCATATTATCCTACTGTTTGTAATATTTTGGGATATATAGCCGATATTTTCGGTTTGCTTAAAGAATATAAAAATAAAGATGGTTATATAGAAGTTGTTGTGCCATGTTCACTAAATTTAAAAAATATTTTTTTTCGATTCCCTCTATTTACTTGGTTGGTGCTACGTTAAATTCGTGCGTTAAATATAATACTATGTGCCACTTTAGTACTATTATTTATGCTAACTTAAAATAAATACGAACAACGATTCTGAATCTGAAAAAGTAGAACCTGATATGTGGACGACTATGAGTGATGCGAATGGATACATAGAAAAATTATATAATCACTATGCTGATTTTTTTTGACGTAGCCGTACCTACAAATATCACTCCAACTATCGCTCCTCATCCTCCCGAGGAGCCATCATCTTCTAAAAGGCCGGTACATAGTGATTTTTCGGATTTCTTTTATGATTTACCTTGTTGGAACAGTGTTGATGAGAGAACTTACACCTCAACTTATCGGGAAGAGCTGAAATATTATCTTCGATCGCCGCCAGAGGATCGCAAACGATGGATCAACACGTTGGATTAGTGGAGGAGTAATGAAACACAATATCCCGTGCTTTCAAGATTAGCTAGAGACATCTTGAATGTTTCAATGTCAACCGTTGCATCAGAGAGCGTATTTACTCAAGGACGACAGCAGCTTGGAGACAACCGACACTCATTGGGAAGCAATGCAATGAATGTTCTAGTTTGCCTCAAATATTGGATCAGAGCGGAAAGAAGAAACCAAGGAATGGAACCGGAGCTGAGCGACGAGCTGAAATGTGAAGAAATTATCTCTTCATGGGAGAACTCTGCAGAATCAAGTCCAATGCATGATTTTACCCCCGTTGACTTTGACTATCCTATGCAAGTTCCCGTTAATATTAACATGAACTAGTTGGAAAAAATGATGCATAATTTGTAAATTTTTCATTCATGTAAAGTATAAATTTTGGATCATTTCGTAAATCGCAATCAATAAAATTCAACATTCATTCACTCCTCCTTAGTCCTTACTTTATAATTTTTTTCATTTAATGATTTAAATTGAATTTCTAGTTTAAATTTAAAACTTACTTCTAATATATTATTAATTTACTACCAAGTATTATTATTAATTTATTATATTAAGTAGCGTATGTTTTATATATTTGTGTATATATCTTCTATAGATGTGTATATTTAATGTATACATATGTATATATTTTATAAATTAGTATATAACTCTATATATATTGTAGTATATGTTTTACTTAAACTAGTACATATATATCGAATGATGCATATATTTGTGTATAGATCTTCAATAGATGTGTATATTTAATGTATACATGTGTTTATGTTTTATAAATTAGTATATAACTATATATATTGTAGTATATATGTGTATATATCTTCTATAGACGTATATATTTAATGTATACATGTGTATATGTTATATAAATTAGTATATAACTATATATATATTGTAGCATGTACATATATTGTAGTATATGTTTTACTTAAACTAGTACATATATATTGAATGGTGCGTATATTTGTGTATATATCTTCTATAGACGTGTATATTTAATGTATACATTTGTATATGTTTTGTAAATTAGTATATAACTATATATATATTGTAGTATATATATAAATTGTAGTATATGTTTTACTTAAAGTAGTACATGTATATTGAATGGTGCGTATATTTGTCTACATATCTTCTATTGACGGGTATATTTAATGTATACATGTGTATATGTTTTATAAATTAGTATATAACTCTATATATTGTAGTACACATGTGTATATATCTTCTATAGACGTATATATTTAATGTATACATGTGTATATGTTGTATAAATTAGTATATAACTATATA
>NW_025862053.1:3257-3643 GCF_002878395.1 Capsicum annuum
CGATGCGTATAATTGTGTATATATCTTATATTGATGTGTATATTTAACGTATACATGTGTATATGTTTTATAAATTAGTATATAACTATATATACATTGTAGTATATACATATATTGTAGTATATGTTTTACTTAAACTAGTACATATATATTGAATGGTGCGTATATTTGTGTATATATCTTCCATAGACATGTATATTTAATGTATACATGTGTGTATATTTTATAATTAGTATATAACTATATATATTGTAGGATATATGTTTATGTATCTTCTATAGATCTATATATTTAATGTATACATGTGTATATGTTATATAACTTAGTATATAACTATATATATATATATATATATATATATATATATATATATATAGTTATATACT
>NW_025862053.1:3743-4726 GCF_002878395.1 Capsicum annuum
ATATTTGTGTATATATCTTCTATAGACGTTTATATTTAATGTATACATGTATATATGTTTTATAAATTAGTATATAACTCTATAATATATATATACTTATATATATTGTAGTACATGTATGTTGAAGTATTTGTTTTATTTAAAGTAGTACGTATAGTCGTATATATTGAATGGTGCGTATATATGTGTAATTGTGTATATATTTTTTAAATTCTAATGTCGTATATATATTATATATATAGTGTATATATATTGTTTAACGTATTTAAAATGTATATAAGTGGGTATATATTGCGTATATTGAAAAAAAGTTTTTCTTTTTTAATTTTTGATCGGATTTTTAACCGGGTTGGGTTAAGTGGGCCGGGTTAGGGTGGTTTTTAAAATATTTACAGTTCAACCCGGCCCACTTAACCCCAACCCAGACCCGGCCCACAACCCTGTTAGTTTTATAGGGCCGGTTCCGGGTTGGCCCGACCCGACCCACTTGGCAGATACTTAGATACAATATCTATAATGATCCAATGAAATGTGCCATGATGAAATGTCGAAGAGTCTAGATAATAAGTAACATACACGATTGTGAATGTCACGTGGATGGCTATCAATGTCGAAAGGTTTTACTATGTGGGTTGCAACCATCATACGTGTTGTCAATCTTATAGTCAACACTAGTTGAGTCATATCTCAGTCTTTAAGTGCTATTGAATGATAAAGAAGAACAATAGAACAACAATGTACCAACCTTATCGCATAAAATATGATATTTATTAGAATTTTGGTTATTCTTGGCATGATTCCAATGCTTCGTCTTAAATTATAGTGTGCTGAAATTATTATCTTCCAAAATTTCGAAGCACATTCTAATCGAAGAAGGGACTGCACAGGTGGCAAGTGGATTTCCATGACCTAGATAGGAAAAGACAAGTATGTTTAAGTAGTTCACTATAGTCTATATGTGGCATAGGCTATTTCTTTGTCTT
>NW_025862054.1:0-3837 GCF_002878395.1 Capsicum annuum
GTGAATGAAATGCCTTCAAGTATGTTCCAAAGTTATATGATTTTGAATTTCAAGTATTTGAGTTCAAAAGAGTTATGAGTTCTTGAGCATTGAAGAAGTTTTACTCTCCATGAGACATATGCATGAGTTGAAAGTATTGCTTAAAGTTTTCTTTAGCCTTGAGTAATGATAATAAGAGAAGATTACAAATTTCAAAGCTAAAAGTATAATGACTCACGAGATTGTGTTACATGTTCCATTTTACATGATTCACAAGCTTCGCATTTTATACTTATTCAAGCCATGTGAGTCATTACTTATTTCATGCATTATTTGATTAAAGAGTATTGATGTTGTTTTATATAAATGCATGAACCCGCATATACTCAGTACATTCCCAAGTGCTGATCCATATATACATCTATGTGCTACATTGTCTTATAATATAGGTTCAGGTGCTAAGTACCAACCTTATCAGTGATTTTTGAGTACCTCTATCTATATTTCTTTAGTGGTGAGTCCTCCTAGTTTAAGGACCTCTATTAAGACATTTCCATATTTTGTGAGACTATGTTGTTATTTCCAGTTTATTTTGAGTTAGTTGGGGACCTATCCTAATGGCTCTCTAGTTCATGGATTAGTAGAGGCTTTGTCAGACTAGTTATTAAATTGTGGTTGTATTAAGTTTCCAGTGTTGTGGTCGTTTAGACCAAGAATTTTCTTCGTATTTCCTTACATATGATATGACTATGCTAGTGTTTGAATTATTTTATCTTGAAATGAGTGTTATTAGTTGAAACAGGCTCAAAGGGTTAGCTTGGGGCTACTTGTTTCCTTAAGCACCATGTGATGTCCCAGGAGGAGAATTTGGGTAGTTAAAAACTTGGTATCAGAGCTAGGTTTTTAAGGAGTCCTAGGGAGTCTGACAAGCAACGTTGAGTAGAGTCTTGACCATCGGTGTATAGCGGCCCACATCTATGAGCAAGAGGCTACAAGACATTTTAGGAAAAACTTGTATTTTTCTTTAAGATTCCATCATGCCTTTAGTTGTCCCTCTCATCTAATAATTTGTAATCTTCTATTTTAGAAAATACCTCTCCGAAGAGCGAATGCCTACAGGAATAATGATGAGCAACCCCCACCTGTTAACCCTTTGTATGTGACTATGTCTCATGCCGAGTTTCGAGCAACCTTTCAGGCATTAGCCGAAGTAGTCACCGCTAATGTTTGGGCCAATATCCAAGCCGCAGTTGCTATTCACTAGGGAGGTGATGTAGCCGTGGCTAGAATCTGCGATTTCATGCAGATGAATCCGCCAGAGTTTTATGGGTCTAAGGCAAATGAGGACCCACAGTTGTACCTTGAGGAGGTGAGAAAGATCACGCAGGTGATGTATTTTTTTGAGGAAAAAAGTGTTGAGTTGGCATCTTACAGGTTGAAGGACAACTTATGACTAGGTTGTATCGTAAAGGAAGGGCCGAGGTGAGAATGCTGCTCCTATGAATTGGCAGGAGTTCTAAGATATATTCTTGGACAAGTTCTTTCCGCTTGAGATGAGGGAAGCAAAGATTGGGGAGTTTATGAACTTTAGGGAGGGTTCCATGATTGTTAAGAAGTACTTCTTGAAGTACAACCAGTTAGCCAAGTATGATCCTGATTTGATTTCTGACACGCGAGATAGTATAAGAAAGTTCATGACAAGTTTTTCTAGTTTGGTGATGAAAGAGTGTAGGACTGTGATGCTGCATAGGGATATGGATCTAGCTAGGTTGATGATGCATGCCCAGCAGATAGAGAAAGATAAGATTAGGGAAAGAGATCGAGTGAGGGTAACAAGAGGGCTAGATCTAAGCAGCATGATTTTAGCCAACCTAGGTTTCCTGAAGGGAACCACCCTTAATTTTAGAGGCGTCCATCTATGCCAACATCTTCATTAGCTAGTGATCCCGTGCCTAGAAGCAAGTAGGAGCAAGGGGACAGATCTTTTATGTCTAGGTCATAGAATAGTATTGGTAACAAGCCCCGTTATCCTCCTTCTCCTAAGTGTGGTAGAAATCATCCTGGTGAGTGTTTCATAGATCTAAGGGGTTGCTTTGGTTACGGCAAGAAGGGCCACAGATTTAGAGATTGTCCTCATGATAGATAGGGAAAGCTTAGTCCCCGTTATGTTGGCCCATATAGAGTCTTGAGCCGTGTTGGCAAGGTGGACTATGAGGTTGAGTTGCTCATAGAGTTATCAGCTGTTCATCCTGTTTTTCATGTCTCCATGATTATAAAGCATATTGGTGATTCCCTTGTAGTAGATCCCCCAGAGAGTGCTGATATTCAAAATAGTCTTTCCTTCTATAAGATTTCTGTTGAGATCCTAGATTTTCAGATCCGTAGACTAAGGAACAAAGAAGTTCCATTGGTCAAAGTTTTATGGCCAAACCAATCTATTTAGGGTGCTACTTGGGAGGCAGAAGTAGCTATGTGATCCAAGTACCCGCACCTCTTTTCCTTGAGTTCATATCAAGCCGAAGGTATTATTCTTCCTTAACTTATCCATTCGAATCCAAAGTGTAGCTATGTATCTATTCTTGTATGAGTTTTTGCAATTTCTGCGGTATTCAAGAGTTTAGAGAGATTAAGCTATGTGTACTCTATTTTTCCTGTGTTCCTAGTCAACCAACGACATTCGAGGATGAATGTTTCCAAGGGGAAGATATTGTAAGACCCCGCAAAATTCTCTCATAGAATGAATCTTAGGGCGTGTCAAGTGAGGTGTGATTCTAGCCCTAAAAGATTGAGAAGTGACTTCCTAAGTGAGTATCATGTTAACAATAAGGAATTTCCCTAATTCGACTTTTTATCACATGCGAAATTTGATAAGTTTTCCGTCGATATAAGATTCTCCCAAATTCGATACCCGGGTAAGAAGTTGTGGCTAATTTAAGTCCTAGTCATAAACAACATCATTTTGGTGCTTAGCGCATCACAAGAGGGTTTATTTGACAATTATCAATTTCCAATGAAACTCGACGATAGTGGCACGTTGCGGAGGACCCCAATTTTCCAATAGTTAATTCCCAGTGGCCTGGTACGATGGGGACGTGTTGCACTAAGTTCCAAGTCCTAACTAGGGGGACAACGTGATGGCTCTGCATCGTGGTGACTACCAATTTCCCATTTGTCAATTTCCAGTGATCCACCGTGATAGTGGAGCATCGTGGTGGCCCATGAAATCGGGTTCCAGTTCAATTTTTTTTTAGCTTTATTCAAAAGTTAAAAAGGGCACTTTGGACTTTTTCCAAGCCTCTTAAACTGTACAAATACCAAATCAAAGTCCTTTACAAGCATTCTATGAAATTTTTGCCAAGTTTTCTCTCAACAGAAACCCTAAGCACCTCTTCCAAGAATCTTTAGAATCCACCATAGATTTTCTAAATTGAGTCAAGGTTCAAGGTTTCCAAGTCAAGGGCTTCAAGAACTCTCATTCAAGAGTATGAATAGAGTTCCAAAAGAGAGAGTTCCTCCAAAGCTTCTAATTCAAGATATGTGGGGTTTTGAACAAAGGTATTCCTTTAAACCTTGTGCCCAAAGGCTTATTTAAACTACAATTCTCTGCAATTTATGAGATTTTACATGAAATTGAATTGGAGTTTTTCACCCATTGTCATTGGTTGCAAGCTTTTGATATTTTCCTTGAATTGAGAGTCTAATGGCATGATTTTTACTTGTTTTCTTGAGAAATTTTTGATGGGTCTATACCACATGATTTTAATCCTTGAGAAGTTAATAGTTGAAATGTTTGAAATATTGAAGTATATGAGTATGTTGAGATTTTGAAATAAATTTCTAAAATTTCCAGATTTCTAC
>NW_025862055.1:0-5878 GCF_002878395.1 Capsicum annuum
GGAAAAAGCAAGAACTCATATAAGGGTAGATGCATAGCTGAACTTTAGATTAGAAGAGCTGAATCAAGGAAGAATAGTACCTTCGAATTGATATGA
Source organism: Capsicum annuum (assembly GCF_002878395.1). Taxonomy (NCBI): domain Eukaryota; kingdom Viridiplantae; phylum Streptophyta; class Magnoliopsida; order Solanales; family Solanaceae; genus Capsicum; species Capsicum annuum. Next base: position 97 of record NW_025862055.1, read on the forward strand.
ACTCGCGGAAAAGAGGTGCGGGTGCTTGGCTTGTATGTCTGCTTCCGCCTCCCAAGTAGCACCCTGAACGGACTGGTTCCGCCATAAAACTTTGACCAAGGGAACTTATTTGGTCCTTAGTCTACAGATCTGAAAATCTAGGATCTCCACGGGAATCTCATCGAAGGAAAGGCTATCATAAATATCAATACTCTCTGAAGGATCAACCACCACAGAATCACCGATATGCTTCTTAAGCATGGCGACATGATAAATAGGATGAACGGCGGACAACTCCGAGGGCAACTCAACCTCGTAGGCCACTCTACCAACACGGCTCAAAACTCAATACGGGCCAACATAACGGGGACTAAACTTTCCCTTCTTACCAAACCTCTTCACCCCTTTCATGGGTGGGATCTTCAAGTACACCAAATCACCCACCTTAAACGCAAGATCTCTCCTCCTCACATCAGCATAAGACTTTTGAAGACTCTGAGCTATCTTCAACCTTTCTCTAATCAAATTAACTTTCTCCATAGCTTTGAACACTGCATCAGGTCCGATCACGGCAGCTTCACCCACTTCAAATCAACCTACGGGTGATCTACACCTCCTACCATACAAGACCTCAAACGGCGCCATCTCGATGCTAGCATAGAAACTATTATTGTAGACAAACTCTATCAATGACAAATTCTCATCCCAACTACCGTTGAAATCAAGAGCTTACGCCCTCAACATATCCTCTAAGGTCTGAGTGGTCCTCTCAGCCTGACCATCTGTCTACGGGTGAAACGCTGCGCTCAAAAGAACTTGGGTGCGAAAACCCTGCAGAAATGCATTTCAAAATTGAGAAGTAAATTGAGTACCTCTATCCAAAATGATAGATAAGGGAACTCCATGCAGCCTGACCAACTCCCGGATATACAATCTAGCATAATCCTCAGCCGTATAAGATGTATACATGGGCAAGAAATGTGCGGACTTAATCAACCTATCCACAACAACCCAAATAGAATCACGATGACGACGCGAAAGAGGCAACCCAGTCATGAAGTATATATTCACCATCTCCCACTTCCTAGTGGGTATACTAAACTCTTGCATCACACCACCCGATCTTTGGTGCTCTACCTTACCGTGTTGGCATGTTGCATACTTTGCTACAAACTCAGCTATGTCTTTCTTCATACCATTCCACTAATAGATCTCCCACAAGTCACAGTACATCTTGGTAGTGCCTAGATGAATGGAATAACATACGCCATACGCTTTACTCATAATTTTCTGCCTCAAATCATCGATACACGGGACACACAACCTACTATGCAATCTCAACACACCATCTCCCCCTTGGGAGAAGTCCTCGACCTTTTGGTCCTTAATTGACTCCTTCAGTTTGACCAAACTAGGATCCATATCCTGCTTTTCCTTTACTTTTGAAACTAAGGAGGATTTGGAACAACTCTGCACCAACGTACTCCATTCTGTTGAATCAAGCAATCTAACACCCAACCTAGCCAAAAAATGCACATCACGAGCTAAATCTCTCCTACCTTCATCAATATATGCAACACTACCCATAGATAATCTGCTAAGGGCATCCGCCACTACATTGGCCTTGCTCGGGTGATACAACACACTCATATCATAATATTTCAACAACTTTAACCACCTCCATTACCTAAGATTCAACTCCTTCTAGGTAAACACGTACTTCAGGCTTTTATGATCAGTAAACACATCAACGTGGACACCATAAAGATAGTGTCTCCAGATTTTTAAAGCAAAGACCACAACAGCTAACTCAAGATCATGGGTCGGGTAGTTCTTTTCATGTGGCTTCAACTGTCTAGAGGCATAGGCTATAACCTTACCTCTTTGCATCAACACACAACCCAAACCAACTCTAGAGGCATCACAATACACCACAAAACCATCGGTAATATCAAGGAAAGTCAACATAGGGGCTGAAGTAAGTCGAGTCTTCAACTTTTGAAAACTTTTCTTACAGGAATCAGACAACTAAAATTTAACTTTATTTTGGGTCAACGGGGTCATACGACACGCAATGTAAGAGAAACCCTCAACAAAATGATGGTAATAGCCAGCTAGACCCAAGAAACTCCTAATGTTAGATGGAGCAATAGGTCTAGGCTAATTTCTAACGACTTCTGTCTTTTGGGGATCAACTCTATTACTCTAAGCTGAAATAATATGACCTAAAAAGGCGTCAGACCTTAGCCAAACTTCACACTTACTAAATTTAATGAACAACTGGTGATCTCTAAGAGTTTGCAAGACAATTCTAAGATGAGCTGCATGGTCATTCTCATCACGGGAATACACAAGGATGTCATCTATGAAGACAATAACAACCGTATCAAGGTATTGCTTGAACACTCGATTCATGAGGTCCATGAAGGCTGTCGGGGCATTAGTTAGCCCGAAAGACATGACTAGAAACTCAAAGTGATCATAGTGGGTTCGGAAGGCTATCTTTTGAATATCACATTCCCTCACCTTAAGTTGATGATAGCCGGATCTAAGGTCTATCTTGGAGAAATAACCCAGACTTTGCAACTGATCAAACAGGTCACAATTCTCAGAAGAGGATACTTGTTTTTGAATGTGACCTTATTGAGTTGACGGTAGTCAATGCACATATGCAAAGATCCGTCCTTCTTTCGCACAAACAAACCAAGTGCACCCCAAAGAGAAATACTGGGCCTAATAAAACCTTTATCTAAGAGGTCCTTGAGTTTCTCCTTCAACTCCTTAAGCTCTACAGGTGCCATGCGGTATGGCAGAATAGAAATAGGCTGAGTGTCAAGAAGAAGGTCAATTCCAAACTCTATCTCTTTATCGGGAGGTACCCCTGGGAGATCTTTTGGAAAGACATCGGGGAACTCATTAACAATATCTACCGAATAGATAGTTAGAGTCTCGGACTAAGTGTCTTTGACTCTAACTAGGTGGGAGATGCAACCTTTTGATATAAGCTTTCTGGCTTGTATATAGGAGATAAAATGACTCTTGGGAGATATCGAACTCCCGAACCACTCGAACACTGGTTCATCAGGAAACTGAAACTTGACCACACGGGTACGACAATCTATAAATGCATAACAAGAATGATGCCAATCCATACCTAGAATAAGGTCAAAATCTACCATGTGTAACTCTATCAAATCCGCAAGTATGACTCTATAAAGCACAGTAACAGGGAAATTTCTATACACTTGTTTAGCAACAACTGACTCACCTACTGGTGAAAGGCTCGAAAACCTTTTTGGGACTCATTTTGAAATTCACAGCTATAAGTGGGGTCACATAAAAGAGGTTTGACCCGGGGTCCAACAACATATAAACATCGAGGCAAAAGACACAAAGTATACCAGTAAAAATATCAGGGGAGTCCTCCTACTCCCGACGGGATAGTAAGGCATAGAATCTATTCTAACGCTGACCGCCAGCAGTGCTAGAAGAAGTGCTCTAGACAGGGGCGGGATAGAGTACCAGAGCTGGTGCGCTAGCAGCCTGTGCCTGAGGTCGGGTATCTCTGTTCCCCTGTCTAGCATGGAGGCAATCTCTAAGTCTGTGACCCTGCTTGCCATAACCAAAACAACCCCTCAAATCTCTGAAACACTCCCCAAGGTAATTTCTACCACATTTGGCACAAAGAGGATAACGGGGCCGGTGACCAACACTGTTCTGTGACCCAGACAAGAAGGCCTACTCCCTTGCTCTGGCCTATCTCTAGGCGCGGGAGCACTAGCTGATGAAGGCACGGGAATAGACGGATGTCTCTAAAACTGAGGGTGGCTCCCTTTATGGAACCTAGGCCAACTATAATCATGCTGCTCAGATCTAACCCTCTTGCTACCCCTCATTCTTTCTCTCTCTCTAAGCTTATCTGCCTCTATATGCTGGGCAGGCATCATCAACCTAGCCAGATCCATATCCTTATACAACATTACAACTCTATAGTCCTTCAGTACCATCCCAGAAACATCAGTCACAAACTTACTCATACTAGCTCAGGTGTCAGAAATCAAATCAGGAGCGTACTTGGCCAACTGATTGAACTTCAAATAGTACTTCTTAACAGTCATGGAGCCCTGCCTCAAGTTTATGAACTCTTTAATCTTTGCCTCTCTCATCTTAAGCAGAAAGAATTGGTCTACGAAGGCATCTTGGAATACTTTCCAAGTCATAGGAGCAGCATTCTCACCTCTACCCTTCTTCTATGATACAACCTAATCATAAGCAATGTCCTTCAGTCTATAGGACTCCAACTCAACACTTTTTTCTTTCGAAACATGCATCTTGTCAGTGATCTTCCTCACCTCCTCTAAGTACAATTAGGGGTCCTCGTCTGCCTTGGACCCATAGAACTCAGGTGGATTCATCCGCATAAAGTCACGAATCCTAGCCGCGGCTATATCACCCCCTGCTAATTAGCAACTGGGGCCTGGTTAATGGCCCAAACTTTTATGGTGACCGATTGGGCTAAAGCCTGAAAGGCCACCCTAAACTGAGCATGGGACACCGTCTCATTCAAAGGATCAATAGGTGGGGGTTGTTCATCATTGTTCCTATGGACATTCTCTCTTCTAAGAGGCATTTTCTGAAAATAGAACAGTACGGATCATTAGACAAGAGGGAAAACTGTAGGCACGATAGAATCTGAAAGAAGAAATAACATTTTCCTAAAACGTCTCATAGGCTCTTGCTCATAGATGTGGCACGCTACACACCGATGATTAAGACTCTAATCAACGCAGCTTGTCAGACTCCCTAGGACTCCTTAGAAACCCTAGGCTCTGATACCAGGTTTGTAACAATCCAAAATCATCTCCCGGGACGTCATATGGTGCTTAAGGCTATAAGTAGCCCCAAGCTAACCCTTATAGCCGATTTCTACCAATAACACTCAATTCAAGATGAAATAGACTCAAAACTAGCATAGTCATATCACATGAAAGGAAATACGGGAAAGATACTCGGTCCATATGACCACAATACAGAGAAACCTCAATAAAACCACATATCGAACCCTCAACACATCACAAGTATGATATTAGTTAGACAAAACCTCTACGAGTCAAAAACTAGAGGGCCGTTGGGACAGGTCCCCAACTGACTCGAAATGAACTGAAGATAAAACATAGTCTCTCAAATACAAAAAATATCTGAAGATCGGCCCTCGAACCATGAGGACTCACCAATGCAGAAAACGTAGGCAAGGTACTCGAAGAATCACAGATGAGGCTGGGACTGAGCACTTGAACCTACATTATAAGATAATGTAGCACATATACATATATATGAATCAGTACTTTTGAATGTACTAAGTATGCGGGGGTGAATGCATATGTATAAAATAGTATTGATCTTCTTCAATCAAATCATGAATGCAAAATGAGATAACTCATATGGCTTGAAAAAGTATAAAATATAAAGCTCATAAATCATGTAGAATGAGGCATGCAACACAAATTTCGTGAGTCATCACTCTTTAACCTTAAAAATCAGAAATCTTCTCTTATTCTCAATACCCAAAGGCTAAGGGAGTTTGAACAATACTTTCAACTCATGCATATGTCTCATAGGGAGTAAAACCTCTTCAATGCTCAACATTTCATAATTATTTAAAACTCATATACTTGGAATTAGGAATCATATGACTTGGAAACATATTTGAAGGCATTTCATTCACCTTAGGAAAATATCTCATTTCAAGCTTTAGGAAAATCATTCTATCTCAAATGAAAAAGTATTCTAGCTCAAGGAAATA
>NW_025862056.1:0-1009 GCF_002878395.1 Capsicum annuum
TCATCAGGACAACTTACAACTTACACTCTCTCACACAAAAGTTTTAAGCAAAGAAATAATTGTTTATCACTCTTTTATCACTCACATTCGTGACATTGTTTTTGTTACTGTTTCTTGTTTTAGTTTTTAGAAAATGGGTAAAGCTACGAGGTGGTTCAAGGGGTTGCTTGGGATGAACAAAGACAAGCAAAATGTAGGCATGTTGAATTCCTCTGTAAAGAGAGACAAGAAAAGATGGAGCTTTAGGAGGAAGTCTTCTAAAGAATCTACTAGTGAGAATCTAGTGAACTTTTCGGGGAGTGTCCCTGAGGTGGATACTAATTGGCTGAAATCTTACATATCTGAGAATGAAACGGAGCAGAGGAAGCATGCAATTGCTGTGGCTGCGGCTGCAGGCGATGCTGCGGTAGCCGCAGCGCAAGTTGCCGTGGCAATGGTGAGATTGACAAGTCAAGGTAGGGGTGGTATGTTTAAATGGGCTGCTACTAAGATTCAAAGTGTTTTCAGAGGTTATTTGGTCAGTCATTAATTTTATTCAATGATGTGCAAGATTAATTAATGTTGAAAATTTGAATTTCTTATTTTTGAGTTTTTGATGGTTTCTTAAAATGTCACCTTCCAAGCATTGATCTAATCGAGCAGTACTATTGCCTTTACCACATTTGTACTTGTCTAATTAATGCTGTCCAATAAATTTGAAATTTGAAATTTGAAATTTGAAGTTTTAGTAGTTAGTATTTGAATTTGGTCTTTGGAGTGATGTTGAAATTTCCTTGCACTTTTCACTTTTAAACCCAACTAGTATTAGTTTGGTCCTCAATATACTGAATTGCTTATTTACCCAAGAAAAGTACTATAGTTCTTTCTTTGCTTTTTTTTTTTTTTTTTTTTTTTATGTTCCGTTTGCTTCGTTGTGGAAAAGTGGTTTGATATTGGTTCATATGCAAGATCTGATTTAGGCTGTTATTTTTTGCAGGCCAGAAAAGCACTTAGAGCTCTTAAAGGACTC
>NW_025862057.1:0-7221 GCF_002878395.1 Capsicum annuum
TAGAAGGTGGACAACATAGTTGAGTCCTTCTGATAGTGATAGGGTAAGGACAGATATACAGAAGGGGAAAAAGGGAAACATCAATACATCCTCTGAACAAACTATGTCTGTGTATGATACTAACTTGCACTGACACATATGCAGAGGACAAAAGAGAAACTAGATGTGTCACCGAGAAAATTTATTTTTATAAACTAGAAAGGGCTAGTTGGTATATTTCTTGCTTGTGACACATTAATGATTGCTTTTTGTAACATCTTGGTTCTATTTAAAATTCATGCTACCATTTTTTATGATGTATCGTTATCTAAGTTGCGCGGACTCTTCACTTTCAATGCCGCACCCGTGTTGGATTCTCCAAAAATGCACTAGCTTTGGCGAATCCGACCCACAACATTTTGGAAGAGTCAGAGCAACATGGATCGTTATAATACTTGTAAGTTTTTAAATACTAATTGTTCCTCAATATACTTTTCAGCCCTTTTCTCACTTCTTTCGTTGTTTTGGAAATTTTAGATGTTGCTCTAGTTACATCCTTGAGAGATGGGATGAATCTTGTTAGCTACGAGTTTGTGGCCTGCCAAGCATCCAAGAAAGGAGTTCTAATTCTAAGTGAGGTACACAATTCTCTCTTTCACTTTGGAATTAGTGTATTTTTGGAGAATCCGACACGGGTGCAACATGGAAAGTGAAGAGTCCGTGCAACTTAGGTGGGAAGGGATGAGGCTTGGTAAAATCCCACATTCATGAGGTGTATGATGGTGTAGTCTCTTTATATGAATTGCTTGTTTCCGGGATTAAATTGGTCACTATGTCCATCTTCCCAACAATTGTCTTAGTAGCAAAGTAGCTCCAGTGGAAATCTTAACGTTATGCCTAAGATACAGAGTTAGTACTGCAAAAAGGTTTGTCTAGTGTTGATGATAAGTATACCTCTACATGGTAAAAGGGAAATATGATGGTGTATAGTTGTTGCTTTTATTTATACCTCAACTTATTTATGCAAGTTTATATTAAATGCTAGAATTCAGAAGTCCGTTGAATTTGATTCAGGAAGGAAAGTGGCATAATATTCCTTAGATAAACTCTTTCTCCTTCTAAGTATTATTTTCTAATTATCAGCTTGTTTTTGAACATGTAGACATGCTTTTCAAATGTTTTGAGCGGCACATTCTTGTGTAATATTTTGTTAATTACAGTTTGCAGGTGCCGCACAGTCTCTTGGTGCTGGGGCTATTTTGGTAAACCCATGGAACATTACTGAACTTGCATCTTCAATTGGTTATGCTCTAACAATGTCCGCACATGAAAGAGAAAAACGACATCAACATAACTTCTTGCATGTCACTACTCACACTTCCCAGGAATGGGCTGAAACATTTGTAAGGTATGTCCTTAATGTGTCAGAGTAGCTCATATGGTTTAGACTCCTCACCTTTATATTCTTAATAATAAGGGATCCCTGTTTAGGTTCCACATTATGTACTTTTCATGTTGTTCAAGTGTGTGACCATCTCATCTAAAAGCTTATGCCGGAGCATACTATTGTTTACTAAATTATGTCTTCAACATGCCCCCTAACCTTTGGGCTTGATTTCTGTTTTGAGCCAAGCACATAAAACTTCTTTTTGATAATGGATGGTGCTTGAAGCTAGGATCTCTGTCTACTCTATACCAGCTGAAGTGAGAAACCTTCTTATCTAAAAGCTTAACCTTTTAGAGAGACCACACTTTTATATACTAAATTATGTTTTCAACGCATGTTTTCTTGAAGTCTAAATATTTAACAAGATCAAGAAGCGATGACCAGACAAACTATTTGCTCAAACACTCTTTTAACTACTTTTGCTCAATCTAGTGCAATCTGATGCTACTATTTTTTTCTATGTAGTGAACTTAATGATACAGTTGTTGAAGCTCAGCTGAGGACTAGACATACTCCACCTCAATTTCCCTCCGAAGAGGCTATTGACCGCTACTTGCAATCAAATAATCGATTGCTTATATTGGTATCCTTTTTCCCTTGTCCAAAACTAAAAAACTGTATATCTGCCCTTTTCTTTTGTAAAATCGTAATTTCAACCAGTGATTAAATTATCTTAATGTGTATTTTTATTTATGGTCTTAGTACTTGGTGTCAACTCAAAAGGCTCAGTAACCTGAAAATTTATGCAATATGATACTGCTGCTAAACTCTACATTCTATCGAAAGATGAAACTTATATAATTAGAAAATGGTCGAAAACCATGCGTTTAGCCATTATGTATTTCCATATACGGGCAGCAGCTCATGCTGAATCTATTGTAGCTACTTCTATGCCAATTTCTAGGGCTCGCTTTGCTTGGATGTTATTTCTTTTGCCTTTTTACACCATTTGTTCGGATTTCAGTTCATAAATTTCAATGGAGGAAATGAAAAGGTTAAACAGATAGCTATTTTAACTACAAACTGATGTCTCTATATCCTGTCATTTGTTCATTACTGCTGCACACATTCATGTTATCTCTCCTTACTACTATGGCATCCCAACAAATTGGGAATGGAGTCTGTCGTTACTTGTTATTGCCCAAGACATATTTGAACATAAGATGCTGAACTGGCCTTTGTCAAAATATGTCTCTTGATAAAACTTTGCTGTTATTATGTCCATCAAATGTTTGTTATGCTGTTATATGCCCATCAAATATTTGTAATATCAAAAGGATGATGTGAAGGGGAGCCTTGCGGTAAAGTTGCTACCATGTGACCAGGAGGTCACGGGTTCAAGCCTTGGAAATAGCCTCTTGCAGAAATGTAAGGTAAGGCTGCATACAATACACCCTTGTGGCGGGGCCCTTCCCCGGACGCCGCGCATAGCGGTAGCTTTAATGCACCGGGCTGTCCTTTTATCAAAAAGATGATGTGGTCTGTAGATCCTGTAAGGGTACACACAATACTGTCTCATAAGATTATGAATTTGAAGAGTTTTTGCACTCTAGGATGCTAATATTTTCTTTTTCTGTTGCCATGTCTCACCTTCCTATGTCAATTAACTGAGTACAAGGTAGTTCTCATGTTTCTGTTTTCTGAAAGTCACAGTTTTGCTTTCAAAAATAGCTTCCCTGGCCTTTGTCACTCGATAATGGAAAGTACTATCAGCTTTTGTCATGATATTTATTGGTAAAAAAGTTATTTTTCCTTCCGTGCATCCACTTAATCTCTACTATCCCTTTGATTTGAAAGTGGAATAAATGAACTACTTTAGGGTGATGTCAAATGTCACTTTGTTAATCTATAGATAGTTTACTGGGCCTGTTGGAAGTGGAGCACTATATCAGAGAGCAGTACTCAAGCTAAATGTCCAATTTTTACTATATTTTGTTTGCTCTAAGCTATTTATCTCATTTACTTTGTCTTTTGGTTGCTCCTTCTTGTTATAGTTCCAAAAATATTGAATATATTGATGATGCAGACAGGTGATAAGCTACTTTGCCGTTCCCCTAATATGAAATACTTAGTTCTGACAGCAATTTCTGTAATTTAGGGTTTCAATGCCACATTAACAGAGCCAGTGGATGCTCAGGGTAGAAGGATTGATCAACTAAAGGAAATGGAGCTTAAGTTGCATCCAGATTTAAAAGAACCTCTAAGAAAGCTCTGCAGTGATCCAAAGACGACAATAGTTGTCCTCAGTGGAAGTGGCCGAAACGTTCTTGATGAGGTGTCCTACTTTCTTAAGTTAATGTCTTTCTATCAGCGTTTATGTTCTTTGACTGACTTCTTCTACAGAATTTTGGAGAATATAGGATGTGGTTGGCTGCTGAACATGGAATGTTTTTGCGACAAACAGAGGGGAATTGGATGACTACGATGCCTGAAAATCTAAGTATGGATTGGGTTGACAGCGTGAAGGTGAAGCACTGTACTTTTGAACTTGAATTGTTTCAAGTTTGTGAAGTTTTCAGAATCAAAATCTATCTTTTTTGTTTCAGCATGTATTTGAGTATTTCACGGAGAGGACCCCCCCGTTCTCATTTTGAGCTTCGTGAGACCTCACTTGTTTGGAACTATAAATATACAGGTCATTAATTCATACCCAATTTAGGTCCATTTCTAATCAAATAAATACCCTTATGTTTATCTGTTGTTTCAGACTACTAATTCTATTATTGGGTTCTAAGCATGCAGATGTTGAGTTTGGAAAACTTCAATCAAAAGATCTCTTGCAACATCTGCGGACAGGCCCAATTTCAAATGCTTCTCTAGAGGTGGTCCCTGGTAGTCGATCTGTTGAGGTTCGAGCAGTTGGTGTTACTAAGGTCTGTTCTGGTGTTCCTAGAATGTCATTTTGCGTTAAATTGATTATTCTCTTAATCAGCTTGTTTGTGTACAGGGAGCAGCTATAGATCGTATATTAGGAGAAATAGTGCACAATAATGTCCTGAAGACACCAATTGATTATGTTCTATGCATAGGGCACTTTCAGGCGAAGGTGTGTTTTTTAATATTATGTTTGACTAATCCCGAATTAGCTATTAAATGATCTATGTGGGTGAAATTTATGGCCAAGTGCCTATGCTTTAGCGGCATGAATGCTTAAGCTGTTAAGATTGCAGTCTGGGAAATCCACTTTGACCTAAAAACTTTGTGCATCATATAACTTGACATGGTTTATATGGTTGGATTTTGTGCCTGATTCCATCTTAAGAAGATGTTCTTATATAAATGTGTTTGCCTTATATGTTACTTTGTATTTGATGCAACATCTCGATATCATCTCACATCTTCCAGTTAGTATTTTATTATATACTGAACTCCCTTGTAGTAATTCTCATTCAAATGTTTCTCTTAAACTGCTTAAAAGTTGGGGCAGGTCATAGAAAATGGTATGGAGTGTATAGTAGTTTGGTCATATAAGTTGTTTAATATAGGAAACTTGCTCCTTCTTATCGAAGCGTTGTTTTGGTCTAAAGGCTTAGTGCTTCCCAAAATTCATGAGTTCTCACCCCAGATGCATCCAAACTTGCAAGAAATTTCGAAGTCCATCTCAAATACTGGTTCCAATAACTGAGGAAATTTTTCCTTGCATATTTTATATTTTAACCATCACAGTTTCCGGATGTTTTGGAAGCCTCAGAAACTATTATGAGATCAGTTTTCTCTTAAGTAGCTTCCGTGATGGATTTTTTGAATAATTAAGGAATAGAAAAGAAGGGATAGCTGAACTAAAGCTTAAAGGCGAAGCAATGATCCAAAATGGAAATATTGTTACTGGTTGATGCAACAGAAAGAGGAAGGAAGTTAAAGGAAAAAGAGATATTGTAGGGATGGGCCAATGATAAATTCTCACATCCGAGGTTTAAAAGATGGAGAATCTCCAATAAAATTAGGCAAAATGTTTTTCCCCTCTTCCCTTAGCTCCTCGATGGCCTTTCCTAGTTCTGGCTTTGTGTTTGTTAGTTCTTTCGACGTAAATTCTACATCAGGGCCATCTGGTACTTCCATTTGAATTTACAAAAAAAAAAAAAAGGATTGTCTCAATCTCAAGTATCTGTGGTCTAAAGTCATGTATCTTCTCCGCGTCCGGATTCCATAAATTCAATCATGTCCACTCAATGGCTCAGTGTACTTTGACTTCAAAATGGCTGCTGAGAATATCTTTATGACTCCTGTTAATTGCTATGATACTTATCTTTCACTTTGTCACCTTGAGAGAAACAACAGACGGGGTAAAACTCCATCCTAGGTGAGTTGGACCCTAGGCACTTTTGAGCGAAATCAACTGAACCACCCTGCAGAGCCTTCTAAAGTTCGGTGATCCTTACACGGCTTTTTCTTCAGTTCTCTTTAATACACTGATCAAGCACCTGTAATTTCAACCTTCGAGCAATTAACAAAGATGAATCTCTACTGATCTCTTTGACTTTCTCCACTGCCTTGCCTCATGTTGTCTGGGTATATATTTTGTCCGCGTTAGCAAAGAATGTAGAACTATAGAATTAAATAAATGGACTTATTCATCTCTTACATGAGAAAGATATAACGGAATATTGACATCATAGCCACCTTCCTTGGCTACCATATCCTCTACAAATCTTTAAAAGAGAAATGGCTTCATCGGTAAATATGATAGCAGCTCTTTCAAAGAGGCAACAAATCTTTAAAGGAGAAATGGCGGCTTTCATATCCTCTACAAATCTTTAAAATAGAAAGGTAGAGTCTCGATTTCAGAGGGAAAAGTAGTCACTTCATCCAGTCTTTTCCATATAGAGAGAAACAGCATAAGTGTACATCAGTGGGTACATTTGAACATAATTCCATATGGTACTGCACCGGACTTCTCTCAGGGAACGTATAATGCCTGCAAATTTTGTCCAAGCCTGTTGCAGCCTTTGGGTCCCCTGAGTGTTCCTTCAGTTACATCATCAGCCTGTTGGTCTATCTGCTGTAGTAATTTGCTGTTTTTCACTCCCTCAGACTAGTCCTTATCATTACCTGGTATTATCCTCATTAGTTGTTGAAGCTTGAACCCTATAATAACGCGTCAGATGCCACATTATTGTCTGGTTCGATAGATATCACAGATTTATATTGGATTCATTGCTGATCCCAAGGGTATGCTTTTTACAAGTTGGTTTCAACCTTACACTTCTAGCGCAAAAAACGACAAGGTCCATGGATCTTGAAAAGGAAAGCGAAAAGAAGAGAAGAAAAGCGCATGCTTCTTTGATGTAAGCTCACAATTCATTACATTAAAAATAACCAAAAATGCAGTTATTTAGTACTATAATGATGAAATTGTCTCCAGGGGTAGCTCAATTGGTAAAGGTTGAGGGACTTGTGTCTCTGGTCACAAGTTCGAGCTTTGCGCCAAGTGAAACAAGTCCAGTATTTATCTGGAGAAGAGTAAAGGGATGGACTCATCATCCTCGAGTTTCGAAAGATGTGGTTAGCCCAAATGGTTTGACTCCAGAGAGATTTCATGGTCATAAAAAAAAGTCAAATTGCTGTTAATTCAATATCCAATATAGTACAACAATGTCGATATCAATCCAACTCCTGAATTTGAGATTCAAAGAACCGACCGCTTGTTGGGATCATTTGGGCGTCATTGTTTGAGGCACAAACTTCTATGAGCCCATGGCTTCACCGTGAAGCGATAAAGCCCCGCTTCGTGTCGCCCCATCATTTTAAGTGACCAAGTGATGGTTTTTAATAACACCGCTCTTGTAGTTCCGGAC
>NW_025862058.1:0-1533 GCF_002878395.1 Capsicum annuum
TTTTCTTTATTATTTCTACCTTATCTATTTAAAATATAGTTATTTCTTTTTTATTTATAAAAATACAACTAGTTCTACTATGTTTTCTGTATTTTTAATATTTTCTAACTTTTATGTAATTTTTCACTTCCTTTTATCCAAAAAATATAGGAAAAAATATTTGATTTTTAAGATGATTTACTAAATACTAATTAGATAGAAGATGAATTAGAAAATATAGATTTCTATGGTAGAAATTATTCTTCAGATAGTTATTATTCAGATAGATATTATACAGATTAAGAATGCTAGAATATATTCATAGAGTTAGAGAAAAACAAAGTTGGTTATATGAAGAAATTAATTATAGAAACCAGCTTAGAAAAGGAAGAGAACATTTAAAAGAGAGATTAATTTGGATAAATAAAATCATAAAACAACTAGAATTAAAAGACAGTTTAGAATATGATTTAGACATAGAATTATTTATAGACAAAAAAGATAGGATAATTAACGAAATAGATAACCTAGAATTTAATATCAGATATAGTACAATTAGAATAAATTATTACAAAGAAATTTGCAGTATTACAACTACTTTAGGATAAAATGATAGACTATGAGTATTTAAAATATTGGAGATATAGGATATGGAAGAAATAAGATTAACAAAAATACTTATGAAAGAGAATTTAATTGAATATTTTAGAACAAAAGATATAGAATATTTAGAATACCTCCAAAATAATATACAAGAATTACAAAAGACTAAGAGAAAAAACTAAAGAATATTACAGTAAAGCATTTAATCAAATACCATCCAATCACCCCCCAAGATATGAACATTAATAAAATTAAAATAAATAAACTAAAAATGTTTAGAGAAGTTAAGAAACATCCACGCACAACTAAAAATAGATTCATTAGAGCTATAATAGATCTATTTAAGTTACCCAAGTTATTCGCACCCCCCAACAATTGGTATCAAAGCCCATGTTGTTTAAAATTATGGAAATATCATGTATTTGGATTTATTTAATTAATTTATTTATTTGATTGATTAATTATGACAAGACCATTTAAAACTAGAGAAGCTTTTAGAAAAATTAAAGAAACCTTAACTAGTAATTATTCAGAATATAAAAGTCTAAATAAAACAAAAGAAGACCCCCATAGATTAACCTGCTTAATTACTTTAATATCTAGTATTGAAGAAAAATTAATAATTCATTTAAAATCTAGAAGAATGAGACATATAACAACTAATTATGATAAAATTAGATTTAGATATCCATCAAAATATTATAAATATTGTTTAGATGAATAACGTACAAAAATATAAAGAACTAAAATAAATAATATCTGAAAAACGTAAATAATTAAAAATAAGGATAGAAAGACTACAGTATAATATAATTATCGGATTAGTAAAAATCAATAAATGCACAAAAGAAAGAAATATCAAATTTAAAATCAACAATAGATAGTCTAAAATACATATACCAATATAATCTATATACATTTAAATAAAATGAACAAAGAAGAATTTATAAT
>NW_025862059.1:0-1915 GCF_002878395.1 Capsicum annuum
GTTAGAATAAGAAAAATTTAAGAAGTATCAAATTTTAAAAAGTTTTATGTAAAAAAAAAAAGTAAAAATTACATATGTACCGACATGTTTACTATTAATTACTAAAAATCCCAATATTTTTAAAAATCTCCTAAAATCTCAACATTTGACCTCTGATGATACAAGTTAATCACATTAGATACATACTGCTGATACATGTATATAATGTGATTAACTTGTATCACAGTAGATACATACATTAGATACATGTAGAGTTAACTTGTAGATCAAAAATAGTAAAAAATATGAAATATTGGGATTTAAGTAATTTTTTAGAAGTAGGGGAATTTTTAGAAACTTATGTTGTGTATTTAGGTATTTTTTTCAAAAAAAAAAAAAATAATCGCACCACAAATATTTACATTATTTTATTAAAGTGCGAAGAATCTTTGAAAAGTAATTTAAATTTCATTAAAATTCTCCACAATATATAAAATTATTTAATTTTAAGTAATTAAAAATTACACGCGCGAGACACGTTCGGTTAAACTAGTATATATATAGGCGAAATGGTCTCGTAGACCCTTATACTTGTCCGAGTTTGTAAAGTAAACACTTCTAAATAGACTTTTGTCATCTGAACTTCTCAACTTAATAAAACTCAACATTTTTAAACCTATTTTGTTGTGTCTAACACAATTACCTCCACGTCCGCTTCTACATCATTTTAACTGTTGTGTTAAAATCCACGTCATTTTTAAAATGTCACATAAAAAATTAAATATTAAAATAAATTTAATTAAATAAAAACTTTTACAAATTATAGAAATTTTTTAATTTCATTCCAAATGGTTGAAATTCTTCTCTAATTAATTTAAATTTTCAACTATAAATATAAATAAACCAAAATAATAAATTTTCAATTTTGAATATCTTTGACAAATCACAAAAACACATTTATTGTTCTTCAAACGAGAACCTCAAGCTTTTTCAAGTTTATCAATGGAGTTCATTAATTTATCAATATCCACTACCATTCACTTTCAATTCAAGTTTAAATTTTAATCCTTAAAAAAACAAAAAATTTGAATTGAGAAATTAATTTGTAAAAAAAAATAAAAAAGTAAATCTCAAATGAAGGGGAAGAAAATTTCGAAGAAGGAAGATGATTATTTTTTGGGATGCGGTGGGGGTGGGGGCAAAAAAAAATAGTGGGGTGAGGTGGGGTGGTGCAGATGGGATAGGAGTGACAAGGAAGAAGAAAGAAAAAAAACTGGGGGGAGTTTGGTTGGAGCGTGATAAAGAAGGAAGAAAAATGGAAGGGGTGGGTGGGGGCGGAGGGCGGGGGAGAGAAATACTTAATAGATGGGTGGGGATGTGGGAGGGGGCAGGATGACGGAAGGGGGGGGGGGGGAGGAAAGTGGGGCTTTTTTTTTTTTTTTTTTTTTAATTTACTATTTTTTAATTTTTTAAAAATTATTTTAAATATTTTTTTTTACTCCGCTCGCACAAAAAAAATGCGTGCAAACACACGCTTTCTACCTCAGCAACTTAATGTCATATATGCATCAAAAGGTATTAAAATGTTGAGTTTTATTGAGTTGAGGAGTTTAGATGATAAAAATTTTAATAGAGGTGTTCACTTAACAAACTTTGATAAGTATAAGAGTCTACTGTACTATTTTGTCACATATATATAAAAGTTCTTTTAGCAACTATTTGAAGTGCTTGACCCAACGGAAAATTTATGATGGTAAATTACGAGGCATGTGAATCTGTGGTCTCTTCATTAAATTAGATATTTTATGTATATTCTTAAAATTTAAAATGATATAATCTGCTAACTATCATATTATAAAGAGGCTAAATAGTATATTTGATAAAGTTGAGTTATTTAGTTTGAGGACTTGAATCAATTTCTAGTTAATGCATTATA
>NW_025862060.1:0-1029 GCF_002878395.1 Capsicum annuum
TCTATCTGTCTGACTGTCTGACTGTCTGTATGTCTGTCTGCCTGTCTGTATGTCTATCTGTCTGTCTATCTATCTATCTGTCTATCTGTCTATCTATCTATCTATCTATTTGTCTATCTATCTATCTATCTGTCTGTCTGTCTGTCTGTCTGTCTTATCTGTCCTATCTGTCCATCTGTCCATCCGTCCGTCTGTTCGTCTATCCTTTTGTTCGTCTATCCTTCTGTCTGTCTGTCTGTATGTCCTTCTGTCCTTATGTCCGTCTATCCATCTATCCATCTATCCGTCTATCCATCTATTTGTCTGTCTATCCATCTGTCCGTCTGTCCTTCTATTTGTCTGTCCTTCTGTCCTTCTGTCCGTCTGTCTATCTATCTGTCTATCGATCTATCCGTCTATCTATCTATTCATCTATCCATCTATCTATCTATTCGTCTATCTGTCTGTCTATCCATCTATCTATCCGTCTGTCTATTCATCTGTCTATCCATCTGTCTATCCGTCTGTCTGTACATCTGTCTATTCGTCTGTCTGTCCATCTATCTGTCCATCTATCTTTCCATCTATCTATCCATCTATCTATCCATCCCTCGATCCATTTATCCATCTGTCCGTCTGTTCGTCTGTCCGTCTGTCAGTCTGTCCTTCTGTACTTCTGTCCATCTATCCATTTATCCATCTATTTATCTATCTGCCTATTCGGCTATCGGTCTATCCATTTATCCATCTGTCTATCCTTCTGTTTATCCGTCTTTTCGTTTGTCCTTCTGTCTGTCTGTCCGTCAGTCCGTCTGTTCATCTGTTCGTCTGTCCGTCTGTCCATCTATTTGTCTATCTGTCTATTCGTCTATTCGTCTATCTTCTATCATTCTATCCATCTATCCGTCTGTCTATCCATTTGTCTATCCTTCTGTTCGTCTGTCCGTCTGTCCGTCTATCCATCTGTTCGTCCGTCCATCTATCCGTCTGTCCGTTCGTCCATCCATCCGTCCGTCCGTTTGTCGGTTTGTCTGTCCTTCTATCTGTCTG